>NW_015151618.1:113945-146529 GCF_000732505.1 Cyprinodon variegatus
TTAGCGAGTGAAATCTTGAAAGCTCACGAGATCAGGATGGTCTCACGAGGCTAAGTTGGAAAAACCTTCACCTTGAAAACTACATGTGCCCCCCCTGTGAAGAATTTCTCAGAGCGCCTTTGTACAAATCTATTTTTGCAGAAAAATGTTATTAACAATGATATATAAGGGACATGGTTAATATGAAAAAAAGATTAGTTAGATCAGGCAAAAAGGGAACATCTTGGTCTGCATGAAGTAAAGTGGTTAAAACAAACTGGAAAATGGGCTGTACTTGTTTAGGAGTGCTTCACAGTACATTCAGTCATTCACCCATTCATGGGCACATTCACATGATGATGGTGGTAAGCTAAACCCCCATAGACAAACTGTAGCTACAGCTGCCCTGGGGCTCATTAAAGGTGGCACAGTGTTATTTTTTGCAAGACATTGACTCCAAACAACAATACTTGAGTGTTAATAAAATAGTTTTATTCAATGTGTATTTGTGTCAGAAAGCTCCAGTCAAAGTCTGGAGGTACACTCTCAACACTGCAAACCAATGAGTAATAATAATATCTTGAAATAAATGTACCTCCCCTTGGCTTGAGCAGATAAATATGATTATCTGCCAATGAAAAGAGCATTGCTGCTTTTAAAATAAAATATTAAAATAAGATAATGGCCTGAACTTATATACTGTAGCTCTTTTCAAGTCAGGAGTCTTGACCAAAGCGCTTTACACTACATTAAGTTAGTCACCCATTCACACACTCACTAATGGTGGCAAGCCACATTGTAGCCACAGCTACCCTCGAGCTCACTGACAGAATTGACTCTGCCGTACACTGGTTCCACCAGCCCCTCTGAACACCATCAGTAGGCAAAGCGGGTGAAGTGTCTTGCCCAAGGACACAACGACACTGAAAGCCGGAGCTGGGGCATGAATGAACAACCCTTTGATTTCAAGGCAAACTCTTGCATCTACACTGCATCTAACAATGTTTTCTTTTTTTAACCTTAAACATATATCATATTGTGCCATTGCTAAATATTCTAACTCACCTGCTGAAATAAATGGAATACCTATTTCAATTAAAATTACTTATATTTCAGTTTTTGCAGTGTAGATTTACTGTACGAAAGAAATGGAAACGTCATTTTGATAATGTGTAAAGAAGCTGATGATCCCATAGAAATGCAGGAAACGGTTTCATTGCTGCAGGTATTTTTTGCTGCTATTCTCCGAGCAGTGTATTTTCTGACGATAATTTGATAATCCCAAATACAATACAATAATATCTGCACACTGTTCATCAGGATGCCTGCCATGTTCTATTGTGCCACCCACAATTACCCTAAAAGTGGATAATAAACAGATGAGAAATTGCAGATTGATTTAAGCTGTTCTCAGCCATTTTCTTCAGGGAGAGTCATCTCCAATCATCAAAAACAAACTGATTGCTTTGTTCAGAATAATTGTGCAGTAAACAATCTTTTTGAAATACAACAATCCTGCTAGGCTCTTATTTGAACCGATATTATAACTGTGTAGGGAGACCCACCAAGAACAAATCACACATTGACAAGTGCAGTTATGTCAGCTATTTTGAGCTGAACTAGACCCCTTTACTTTTGAGCCTTATATATAGCGTAAGCTGGATCAAAGCAAACATAGCACACGGTGGGTGAAGCATGTATAGCTTTTTTTTTTTTATATTCGAGGGTTTGACAATGGAAATTGGGGGTAGTGGTGGAATGAGAAACTGAGAAAAGTAAATTACTAATGCAAGACTCTCCAGCATTTTCTCCCCCCATGTCCCCAACCTTTGTTCTAGTCTCTCTTTCTTTCCTTGCCATCTATCACACACAGTTTCAATTTATTTTTGAGTTCCCTTCCTTTCAGTTTCACTAACACTCCATCCAGGATTCTCTAACCTGAATTTTTACATCTTGTAGTGCCCAGTTTTCCACACTGTCTCTATCTTATCCTTTGTATCCCCCCCCCACCCCCACCCCCCCTTCTTGTAGTTTATTAGACTTCCCTTTTTGTGTCCCTGCATTTCTCCTGGGTCCCTTTCTGTCTTCTCTCCCTCCTGATTCCATGCTCCAGACTTCCGTATAACCATATCTACTTCCTACTTCTGCTCTTTCTTCTTGTTCTGTTCTTGTTTTCTCACTGTTTCTCTCTGGACATGAACCTCACACGCTGCTTATTGATTTCTAAAAGGAGCAGAAATGTAGAGCTGAAGGGGGACTGGGACATCTGTGAACTGATAGTGTGTAGCACAGACAAAAATGTTCTGTTAATGTGTGAGCACAATGCAAAAAAGGCACAAAGAGCTGCAAACATGCTGGTTATTTAGATTATTCCAAAGTGATTAACAGTGCATTTGTAATGGAGATAAAGCAAATGAGGGAATGGGAGAAGAAATGTGCCTGTAGATGGCAGAAGAGGGCTTTAAGGAAACGCAAAACATGCTATATGCAGGCACACAATCAACCTGTCCCTGACAAAACTCCTATTAACACTCTCACACATGCATTTTTTACAGCTTACCCGCCAAAGATATTCCTGTCTGTGCAGAGATTTCCCTCCAAGGATTCAGGAAGCCACATTGAAAATCTTTAAAAAGCTGGAAGATTTCTCTGAAGCTGGATGCAGAGTCATATGGAATACATCTGAGAATAAAAACCAAGAGCAATTTAATTTGTAATATGACTGAAGGAGAATACAGCTGACTTAAAAACATGAATTTCTGAAATGAGATTTGCATATATTCTGTGTAGCTGCTTTGTGATGAATCATATTCCTATACCCTATTTCTTTGCATATTCTTCGACGTAATATCGAATATTGTTCTTTATGTGATTCAGTACTTTAATTCAGTTTGGCAGAGCTTTTTGGTTGTGATTGGACACAGTTAGAGCTGGTTTCTAAAAGTCTACATGTCAAAGACTAAACTGAAGAACATACTTAAATAATAATTGACAGTAATTGTACTTTATTTATCTCACATTGGACGAATTTACCTCTGAATTTAACCCATCCCCTTGGGGAGCAGTGGGCTGCCATTGTGTGATGCCCGGGGAGCAGTGTGGGGGTTTAGGGTCTTGCTTAGACCCTTACCCCCACACTGCTTAAACCGGGTACTTGCAAACTTCTCAGAGCACAGACGCACTGCTCTAAACACTTCCACATGTCAATACATCACAATATCATCAAAGAATCCTATTTTAGTAATTCTATTCTAAATATGACAGTAAAATATATCATAGTTTTAATAAATACCAAGTGATATGTTTCAAGATCTTGATTATTGATTATTACAGCAAAAAACAAAAAAACAAAAAACAGTTCTCCAGAAAATCAGAATATTACCCAGGAACAATATATAATAAAGGAAAATTGTACCATAAGATTTTTTTTTTCTTTTCTAAGAAAATGAATGTAAAGTTGAGTAGAGGGAGACATTATGGTAAAGAAAGGTACACATGAAACACAATTACCAAAGCCTCAAGGCAATTATGATTAAGCAGAAAAAGCTGAAGACCTTAAAAGTAGGTGTAACCACAACCAAGGAAGTTCATAGTTGCTCAAATTTAGTTTCAAGGCATAAATATAATTACAAATTAATTACTTTAAATTGCTTACTTTATGTGTCATGAGGCTTTTGTATAAAAACACAAGTTTCACATTTTGAACCAAATTTAAATAAACTGCTGATCATTTAATTTAATGTGCAACACATTTACAGCATTTCAATACAACAATCAAAATATGTCAATGAAAAAACAAAAAAGTGTCCAAAAAGTGTTTAAACAGCAATTATTGTTGGCCTTTTATTTGTATTTTTTAGATAAGCACAACAAGTGAATTCTCAATAGTTAGATCAAGCAATGATAGATTTCACTTCTTTTACTCCTAGTAAAATTCTAAGTAATACGTTTTTCTTTAATTATCTTCTTTTCCTCAAGGTAATTCCTTGTTGGACAGGCATTTCTCTTTTTGAAACATAAAAATCTGTTTAAAAGTAAATAACCATCAAAATTTGGATGAAAGTCTCTTTGAATTGATTCAATATTTAACGAGAAAGAGATTTCAAAGTTTTGGTTTAAGCTAAATCTGTCTGGGAGATGAGAGTTAAAGTCATAATTTTAAGAGACGTCTGAGCTAAATAAAGACAAAGACCAGGTGTTCCAAATAACCATAAAAAAGGGTGATAAAGCATGTGTTTAAATGCAGTTGTAAAACACACTGAAGCCCAGATAGTCGTTGGTTTGTGAAAATGTCTGTGGATGTGCTTTGTAGCCTGTTTATTGATCATAATAATCGAAAAGACAAATAAAAATGTAGTCATACTTTATTTTCTGCAGTAGTAAACTTCCCACTAAATTTTATGATGTGATATTGTAAATGCTAATTTAAATCTTAAAGTAAATCTGTGGAGAGATAGCTACTGTAAGGATAATGGTGGTGGCAAGGTGGAAGTGTGCAAAAAGTTGCTCAATAATGATAGTTTGTTTTTTACTTGATCCCAGACACACTTACTGGTTGAATTAAAAACTATTATAAATGTCTTGTGCTACCAAGTGAAGCAGTAGGTACTACTGCTGCCTTGCAGCAAGAAGATCTGGGTTCGATTTCCCTGTCTGCATGGAGTTTGCATTTTCTCCCTGAGCATGTGTGGGTTCACTCTGGGTACTCCAAAAACATGACTGTTAGGTTAATTGGTTTCTCTAAATACTCCTTAGATGTGTGTATGAATGGTTGTTTTCCTGTTTGTTACTGTTTTGCCCTGCGATGGACTGGCGACCTGTCCAGGGTGTACCCAACCTCCCGCCTATAGACAGCTGGAGAATAAAGGTGACCAAAACCTCGTCATGCCAAGGCATGGGCGGTTCTACACAGGGGCCAACAGGGGCCAGTGCCCCTGTAGATCATGTCCTGGCCCCTGTACTGAAGACATAATACTGAGAGAAATTCTAATAATGATCTGCGCTGGAACAGACATGGTTACTGACAGGTCCTTTGGATCTATTTCATTTCTTTGCTTTACAAATTCTGTTTTACTAATTATTTAAAAACAATAAGGTGACAGCTTCAGTGGGATTGAGATAAGATCCCATTTTTCATCTGCCAATTGTTTTTTTTACTGCTGAATTTATCAGTTTTTCTTGAGTTCTAATTCAGATATTACAGAAAACGGTAATTTTAACTTAACTTAAGTCAAAAATATGTAAAATTTCTAAATTATGAATGTATATTGACCTAATAAGACATAGAATTTGAATTAAACCTAATTGAATAGAAATTTCACTTCATGCAGCTATCTTAACATATTTGAATCCCTTGCCCTGTTTTTTATTTCTTGATGTTCTGTGCCCCCATGAAAGGAGGCTGGCCCCCTACTGGGCTCCTGGTACATTTGGTCTAGAACCGCCTCTGTGCCCAGGGAGCCAAATAGGCCTGAATCAGACCTTGAACAGTGCTGATATTGATATAGCCACTGGTTCCCATTATTGGTACAACTGAGATGGTTGTCCCCAAGGTCATAGTTTTGATTTCAAATTCGGTAGAGACACTATTGGTCTTAAGTTGAGTTGGTCTGATGTCATTGGTCGTACTCATTATGAATGTTCCATTATGAATGTTTTTTTTTTATGCTTGATGTGAGCATCAGGGCGCATTTCGTTTAAAGAGAAAACAGCCTTTTTTGCTACATTTATACAAATTTTGTAAGCACTACACACACAATATGCCTTTTATCGGTGTTTGATGCATCAGTTGGTTGGAATAATGTAAAATTGGGACAACTTAACACTTTGAAAAGGGTTACATTTGAACTTACCAGTGACTAAGACGGAAGGTAAATATGTTCCCCTTTTAACCAAATATAGTCTAAATATGCCTGTTTGTGTATTTATCTGATATCCTGATATTCTCTGTGTTGCAAAATAACATTCAAGGGACTGCAAATAGATTTATTGTATTTATATGGGTGTGGAAACTATAAGAGGAACTGAGACTGAGCATTTAAAATATTAACTTCAATATACAAGTTGTGAGAAAAGAAGCGACTGCTGCAACAACACTGTTGTAAATCATAAACGTGTTATTCACATAGAATTATTGGTAGGGACAAAAAGGTTGGGCCAAAATTTTGGTAGGGGACCTGTCCCTCTGGTCCCTAGCAAACCTACGCCCATGGTTGTCTCTATTTTATCAATTGATTTAGTCCGATTATTGGTGAAGTTTGAGTTGTGACAAAGATCCAGACATGTTTACAATTTCAACATTTTTCAAACCTCAATATTTTATAATCTAAATAAGATATCCAATATTTAGTCTGCTGAAGTAATTTTTTTCTAACTCATTCTTCCGACCCATATACTGCAGACCACGTGAATCGGTGCGGGAGCGGGAAGCTTACGTACGAGGAGCTCTTGAATCCAGCATCTTTGTATAGCGGCAGGCAGGGGAAGGAGACGCACCAAACTGCTTCAGCAGGAGAGAAGAGCGATCTGAGCAGATGGGAAGGATGCGTCTCTCTTCTGGATAAAAGAAATGATTTATTGGACTGTTTGGCTCTTCAGACATAATTAAAAATGGACTGTTTTGACGAAAAGAACAAGCCTGATTTTATTGTTATTTTTTATTTTTTTGCTTTGTCTGGTTAGGATATGCCAAAAGGAGTGACTTTTGATACAGCCTTTTTCAGAAGAAGTCAGTGGGAAGAGGGAATCGTGAGAATAACGGATATCTTTTATTCCAGGAGGTAAAGATGCAGACTTTTCCCTGCTAGTCTGCAAGAGGAGAGGAAAAAAAAGGAACGCAGAAGGTCTCACAGACGCATGAGTCAAGAGACGGGGGAGGCAGAAGAGGATTAACCGGTCAGGAAAGAAATAAAGAACAAGCATCTCTATCGATTTGTGACACGCTGTAGTGCTAAACGAATCCCGAGAAGAGCCGCGGGGATTTAGTTGGACTTATTTTTAATAGAAGACAGCACAAAACGTCACAGATTAGAATTTCCAGAATGAAGATGGGATGCCGGCTGGGAAAAGTGTGGATTTGAAGCTCCTCGTCACTTTTAGTATTGCAATGGAACTGATGAGAGCACACATTTACTGACGGTAGCCATCGAAAGCGCAGGTTGGAGAGGCAACCTGTGCGCTCGTCCCTAAAGCGCACTCTGCGTCTCTGCTTCCCCACTCTACCCCCTTCTTTCTCTCTCTGTGGATGTTCACTGAATTCATTTTTTTTTTGGATATGAGGGATTTATATAGTATTTGTTAGAAGGGGCCAAAGAAAAAAACAAAACAAAAAAGAAGAAAAAAACGCGTCCCTCTCTCTCTTTTTCACCCCCAATCCCCCCCACCCCTCCGTTTGCTGGATGTGAAGCAGCATGCGGCCCGGTGAGAGCTTAGAGGGCTCGCGCTTGGCTCGCGGAAGATGTATTGATGCAAATAATCTCGCTAATAGCGGCACAGAACGCTGTCTCGCGCTTCCCTCTTCGGGTAGGAGGAGGAGGAGGAGGATGCTGATGATGAAGAGGGCAACAACCAAGACGAGAGGGATGAACGGGAGGATGACGGACGGAGGGATGACGGCGATGCGCTATTTTCTCTGGACTCTTGTGCTGTGCTCGCTCTCCTCGCGCGCTCAAGGTAAGGAGGAGGATGCGACATCCCATCAGACGCGCTGACGCACGCGCACCCATGTATGAGCGCACATGTATGTGCGGGTGATCCCCCTCACGCCTCTCCTCCCACGCGCAGTTTTATACTTTTTCTTTTGCATAGGAGTAAAAAAGATGCATTCCCCCCCTCTGCAAGCCTACAGTGTACCTGTGCGTGAGAGTGCGTCTGCGTGCGCGCGGGGATGTCTGCTAGGTGTCGCGTTGGTGTGTGTGCGTGGTGTGATGCGGGGAAACAGAAAGTGGCTCACAGGGAGGATGAGAAGAAGCGGCAACAGCTCCTACCCCCCCTTCTCTTTCTATCTCTCTCCTCCCTCCCCTCCCCTTTCAATCCTTCTCTTCAATACAGCCATTGAGCCGGTAGCCAATAAATATTCCTGCGGTAGCTCTTGGGCTGTGGCAGCGAACGTGAGTTGCTTATACCTAAAGTGTGTGTGGGAGTTTGTGCCCCTGTGTCTGGGTGGGTGTGCGAACGTGAGTTGTATAAAGCGATGAGGCCCAAGTCTTACACAGCATTTTATTCCTAATGTCCACCATCAAGACACGTCTTATTGTTTCTATCCTTCACAAAATGCAGTTAGTGTCTCCATTTCATACCCTTACCTTCACTTTATATTTTCTGATAACTTCAACATGAGTTATGAAGTGTTTCAATAATCAATTAGGCTGCTTTTCTTTAGTTCTTGCTTTCTGTCTCAGAGGTGTAGTTATCTTTAACTGATCATCAATATCATTTCAGCAGCTAGTATTTATTGGCTGCTTTAGAGACCATCTAGCATTGCATCAACTATGCATGGAGTTGATCAACAGTTATAGTTTCAAAATGGCTAAAACGTTGTTACCAGTGGTGTCAGAATTACACATATTTGTTACTTAAGTAGAAGTATAGATACTGCAGTCTAAAAACCTGACCTCTTTACTCAACTAAAAGTGACAAAGTGTGTGTTCAAAAACTACTTAAAGTATAAAAGTATAAAATAACCTTTAAAAAACAAGCCAGATGCCACAATATGAATTAAAAGCTCAATTTTTCAACTATTTCAAAGAGTTGGGCCAAGGATGAAGGAGGTCTTGTTGGTCTCCATCTCCAGATACGCTCTCGCCTGTGTCCGACCTTTCAGACATTTCGACATCATAGACAATTGACGTTTGCAGTTTGAAGAACACCTGCTTGCCTCTGATGATTTCCTTTGCCGTCAGCACAAATTTGACGAATAGCTAAAGAATTAGTGTTTGCATTATATGACTCATCCAATTACACTAGTTTTCACTAGATGTGAACGGCGCCAATGATCTTCATTGGATGGCGCACATGACGTGAAATAAATATTTATAAACATTAAACCGAAGCCAATGGTAACAAGTAATGTTTGTTTTAAAAATGTAAGTATTAGAAAATACTGATACACGTACGTGTAAAAAAGTAATTAGTAGAATTTAGAAGTAGGAAGAAAAATAAGTAATGTAGTAAAATATAGATACCTGAAAAGTACTTAAGTACTTGACACCTCTGGGTATTACAAAATAGTTTGTACTGATTTTATCGTGATGCTGAGGTGTTGGAAGTGACGGGTCTACTCACACTTCATGTGTGAACATAGAACACAATTATTGATGCCCACACCACAGCCAGCTGATGACTTTTCCCAATGAGCTTGTTTACAAAGTATGCCAACTGAAGTTGGAAAAAATATTTACATGAATTCAGTGGAAAAAATGTAGCCAGTTCTACTACAAAAATACTGTTGAATTGGGAAAATGTACTTATAAGTTGTTCCATGCATATTCCTAACCTGACTCCGCCAGATGGATTTGCTCTGCATATCCATCTGGAAACTTTCCGTTGAAGTAATTTTGGGAAGGGGCGAAAATACTGGTTAGCTGATTGGCCTATGTTGGTGATAGACGGGCCAAATAAACCAATCAGATCAACGAAGCATATGACGTAACAGAGCGACGACAAAGAGGAGCCAATTGATAGATCAAACTCTTGTCGAAACCAGTCAGGAGAAGAGCAAAAACATCTTTTCCTCTGAGAAAAGCCTACAGAGCAGTGTTTTGCTCTTCTTTCAGTGAAGAAATACAGTGTAAAACTTGCTCGATAGCCACGCTAATGCTAGTTTCATCGGCTGAAGCCGCCATGTTCTTTAGACTGAACTGTCGCGCTTCTCGTTGCGTCACACCTCAACCCGCCTCAAAGCCAACGCTGATTGGACGTTCGTTTGGTGAACGGCTCCAAATTTTCTTCAACGGAGAGTCTCCAGACTGATTAGCGAGTGAAATCTTGAAAGCTCACGAGATCAGGATGGTCTCACGAGGCCAGCAGATTCTATGCATCTGATGAAAAAATAACCAAAGTAAATTTGTTTTAGTCATTTAAAAAACGGTTGTAAAGTACTTTTGGCACATGTCGTGTGATGTCTTTGTTTTGATGCATTTCATTATTTGTTGGATGGTAACTGTATATTGGATGCATCAATCACCTTGACTTAACTTTACCTTTGCTCACAAGAGTGACACATTTAACTCTCAAAAAACATTTCTGGTTGCAGAAGATATTAGGCAATCCCGGAATGTTCTAGTGCACTGCCAAATGGAAAGGCAGGATCCAGATCAGGCAGGAACAGAAACAGGTGGCAGGATCCAGACTTCCAGGCATCCACAGGCTCCCAGGAGGGTTCAGAGTCAGACGGGGACCAGAAGCATGACCAGGTGGTCACGCACAGGAGCAGACAGGATCAGGTGCAGACAGGCAGGCTCAGTGGAAGAGGGTAGCCGAGACAGGACGTGGAACCAGAACTTGAAGCAGGACTTTAAACTGGTCTCCTCCCTGGAGCCAGGCTTACTGGATAAAAACTGAACCTCCCCACATATTGAGCCAAAAACCCAGAGGACTCCACGGGGGAGGAACAGTGGACGATCAGGAGACGAGACAAACACAAAAACCCTCTTTCCACTGGCTGCTAGGATCCAGGACATGAACCATGAACTAAAACTGGACAGACAGACTGACAGAAAGACAAGAAATGATCTGGCACCGAATGCTCAGGGAGAACTGAATTTAAACCAGAGGAAACAGGTGAGGGGAATAAATTGTAATTGAGGCAGGGAGGGAAAACGGCAGGTGAGAGGAATTACTAATTAGGGAGGAGCAAACAGGCCAGATCATGACAGCTAAATGCATTAAAACTGTGTATTCAAATTTTATATCTGTCTCGTTAAAACAAGCCTTATCGCCACCTTAATAACCTCCCTTTTAGTGAGAGATGCTGAGTTCATGGATAGTGCTGTTCAAATTGTAAGCTGGAAAAAAAGCAACAAATATTGCAACATATATTGTCAATGCCTGCAGCAATAAGCAAAAATATCCCAACCGTGTATTTTACCTGTATATCTTATCATTTCAACAGCAGTAATTGATACAAGATGTTGAGTGCTGCAATTTTGTTCAGAGATGCATACAGGTCAATCACAAATTAGAAATTCTACACTGAAATAGAAAGCTATTATTACAGGTAAAACTCATGGTTGACATCATTTTATTTTGATGAAATCCCAGAAGTGTAGGCTCTTTGGCCAGGGGCCCTTCATCGTGACTCAAGATATGAAAGCCTGCTGGAATTTATTCTACCTATTTCCATCCAGATTGCCTTTCACCCCTTGCCCACTCCTCTTTATTTTCTGCTGGGATACAGGGATGGTGGATATCAGGGACCCAAAGGCCAACGAAAATAGGCATTCCCTTCTTGAATAAACACTAAAGTGGGATAGAAATTTGACTTTGAAAAAGATCACTAGAAACACGTAATATATAGATTGTTGACTGCAGGCCAGTGAAAACAGCTAAATCTGTTTACCAGGGCTTTTTCAGTAAGTGGAAATGATAAATAAAGTGATGATCCATTTTTACTCAAATTTAGACCTCTAAACCACTTGCTTAGGTTAATGGAAATATTGTACAGCATTACACACTTCTTGTTTTGTAACATTTAACATTAGGTAACCAGATTGACATGTTTAACAAGTGCGAGTTGACCCCCAGTGAGCATTCGGGACTTACTGTATCAGACTGCTTTGCACATGAAATAGTAATGTGTAAAAGGAAACTAAGCTCACTTAGGAATCCCCATAAAGTGTTCCTGACCAAGTGTCCATATGTGATGAGATGGAAGTGAGAACAAGATAAAAAAACATGCGCATCTGATTTGAGCACAAACATGTGCAAGCATCGGCATGCCAGGGAGACTTAAGTGGTATCGAGAGCAACCAAGCTGTCACCATGGAATCTGCTTTGGAAGATGAGGAAAACTGAGAATAAAATAGAGTTCAGGCAAGATTAAGTTGAGGTCTTTAAAAACAGAGGTACATTTTTTAATGGTAAGGATGGAACTGAAAAAAAAAAAAGCATGGAGAGGTGTGGAAGGCTATTTAGAACCATTTGTCACTGTTTGCATGATCCCCCGCTGCAGGGAGAACGTGTGTAGGCTGATAGTGCAAAAAATACTATAGATTTCTAGAATAATTAGAAACAGCAAGATAGGGGATGTCCACTAGAGATGCATGCCTGAATGTGACAGAATGGTGGGCTGCCATTTTTCCTAGCCTTTCAGGGAGTTCTAGTTTTGTTGATTTAATCACCAGATGCTGTGCTTTAGTATCAAATATGTTTCCTGTAACCCTTTAGGGCATAAACCCTCACATTGGTCACATTGTCTGTTTACCCAGCTAAAGACCACAGCTTGTAATACTAGCTTTCTTTTGT
Organism: Cyprinodon variegatus; assembly: GCF_000732505.1. Lineage (NCBI taxonomy): Eukaryota > Metazoa > Chordata > Actinopteri > Cyprinodontiformes > Cyprinodontidae > Cyprinodon > Cyprinodon variegatus. The sequence goes on from NW_015151618.1 coordinate 126,387, forward strand.
AAGCAAGTGCATTAACCCTTGTTGAAAAGTATATAGAGGCCTAACAAAAACCCAATGTAAAAGCAAATAAGTCTTCCGGACATTGTGGCATTTCAGAGATTAAAGCTTTAGAATGAGAAAGGAAGCTTAAAACCAGAAGCAAGCCAAAATCACCATTCCATTTTGGCTCTAGCTGACATATTAGTCTGCTCTACTCGCCCACTGGCAGGTGACCAATCACTGTAGGAAACTTCAATTCTGTTCTAAATAAACAATCTCGATTATAAAGTAATGAACAAGGTATAATTAGTTCACATGCTGCTGTAGACTAAAGCTACACACTTTTTATAACATGCTTAAAAACATTTGACATAAACACTGCAGCTTTTTCTCAATAGGTGCAAACCTTGTCATAATTCATGAGTTTTAATTAGGGTGTCTTTGTTCATCAGAGTCTTTGTGCTGTAAAATGATTCCAACAGACCATTATTAGGGAGTCACAATGAAAGGTTTAAAGGACCTTTTGCTAGAGTCTTTTTTTTTGTCTTTTTATGCAAATGCTGCTTTTAGCATTAAATAGTAGAGTCAAGTTAGTGAAGTTTTACTATTCTATGCTTCAAATTTTAAGAACCTACCGTATTTTAGGTCAGGTCTTTGTCAACTATCCTGGCATCCAGTCTTCCTGCTTTTCCAACAATTCCTCTGTGCTCTACAAAACCTACAGTAGCCTCGTCACCCTCAATACTCTCCTTTATTCTGTCATATTTGTCCCGTAGCTCTAGAGACTTAATTTACTCAGCAAATACATAGTCACATATGCACACAGATGCTGGAGGGGTAAAAACCCACATGCATTCTTCACTTTGCAAAGTCTCTTCGACCCAAATATATTCTGAGTTGTGTTTAAGCTGTCAGGTTCACAATGAGAGCCAAACCCGAACTGTCAACCTGTAGCTTTGCAGTAGATTCGCCAGATGGCATAATATTCTTAACAGTCATTTCATCAGAAGATATAGTTGATCAATTTTTGCAGTTATTAACTGGACCACAAAGTCTTGCATTTCTTGTCTTTATCCTATTGATGGGATTTCTACAGGTGTAATCAGATACATGAAACTGGGTATTTTCTATTAGGATTATTGTGGGTGCAGTAGACACAAATGGATCATAGTTTTTTTTTTTTCAAAATGTATTTTGTTCTTGACCTTTTGACCTGTCCAATTTGTTGGCAGAACAAAATATGATTTGTCATGTCGTTAATTTAATAAGTCAATTGTATAAAAGGGAGAATGTCTTACACCATTTGCTCAGCAAATATGTCACTGCCACTGTGTGGCAATCAGGTCTACTGTTCTGTCTGGCTAAACTTCCAGGAGAGGACAAAGACTCTACACGTTAATCTATATGTTGTCATCAGCAGGGCAAGCGATAATCACAGCTTTTCCTCAAGGCTAGACTCCAACACGTTAACACCTAATTAACCCAAACCGATGAAAAATTCTCATTTAATTTACAAGTACGATCCATGGAAACGGAGTGCTTTGTTCTTACACCATCCCTAAATTGAAATTTATCAGTAACTTCCTTCCAGCTTCAGGTAAATTTATGCTGGTCATAAGTGATGAAGTGAAGTGGTCGTTTAACCAGGTTTAATCTCAAGGTAGTGAATTTAAGAGATTGATTGTAGCTGATGAAACTGATTCAGAATACAGTATAAGTCCTGAATTTGCTAGCACCAATGATTTAGCGGAGTTAATTACTAGTTTGGCATTTTAGCATTTAGCATTTTATCGGTCTTTGCTACCAGATATACTGTAGATTGAAATTCTATGTACAGTTGAGACTGTTTGGTAGCAGTACCCTATGCTTCGAGGCAACTTTTTTGTCTTCCTCCCCACCAGACACATATTTGGACTATTAGCACGCTGCATACACTGTTGAGTCTGGCGGGCACTCTGACACAGAGCATTAGCACGGTCCAGGCTCTCTAACACACAGTTAATCCTGTGGCTTATGGCTGGTTTCTCTGGGAGCAGAAATGTGTCTATAGCAGAGTCAGCCTCTTGATCATAAAAATGCTTTGGAGAGACAGTGGGAAAAACTGGGAGAGTAGGGGAGGAGAGACTGAGCAAGTCATGGTGGGGGCAGAGAGGAGGGCATAACACAAGTCAGTTAACATTTGGCTTTGATATTAGTACTCTTTCACCTCTGTCAACTCGCATTTCTCTCGTAGCTTTTATTACTTTCATTCGTTCTATCCTGTTGCTCCATCCTTGCCCTATCTTTCACCCCTGACTCACATTCACATAACCTCACATCATCCATACACCTAATTAGAAATGACCCCCTTCCAACCCCTGCCTCCTTTATTGCAAAACATGTAAATGTGAAATTATAGCAACAGAAGACACTAAGTAGATGTACTGCTCCAATTTTCATTTGGGATATTGTTCTTCCACACGTTCTTATAAATAGGATTTATTTGTTGGAAAACTTGGGGATGTAGCTGTCTGTTTATCACACATTACAGTTCACTGCATGTCATCTACAGCTTACCTTCATACATATATTCAACAGTTTGAGAGGATCATCACTCATTCATATAAGGACAAGCACATGTTATTCTTAGCTTTGGTGAAAAAACATGATGAGGATTTTGACGATCGAACTAAAGCAACCTATGCAAAAGCAGTAGCAAGAAAAACTTCCTGAGAGGAAATGAAGACATTTTGAAAAGATGCACAAAGTTTGAATGTTGAACACAGAAAATATTTCCGGTTTCTGGTAAAGATTGATGGACAGACAGAGTCAAACATTAAACACTTCACAATTGCTTCTACTGTGACACAATATATATATATATATATATATATATATATATATATATATATATATATATATATATATATATATATATATATATATATAAGTACTTGGCATATATAATTTATTACAGATAAATATGTTTTAGGAAGATATTAAAATTTTCTAGTTTCTAAGAAACTAAACAGTTTTTCCCCCATAATAGCAAATGTAGTAAGATATAACTCTTTTTTTTATGCAATATTGTTTTTTAAAAGAAATCCAACATATAGAAAGATGATGTCTGTTTAGTGATGTGATAACTTTTCACAATTAATATTGTTGCCAAGGCAATAACCACTACCACATGTGGAATATTTTTAATTTACAGATAAGCCTGCACAGATTTATTTAAGGTGTTGATTTTGTTTTTTTCAATTTCAGAGAACATAACTTTAGTTACACTCCTTTATGCTCACTATATCCTGCTCCCTTTGATGTAAAAAGGAATATCATTTTTTTGGGTTCTTCATAGTTTTTGAACCAGAGTCAACTTACCAAAATGTTTTTTTTGTATGTTTGTTTGTTTTTAGTTATTGTGGGTTTTTTGTGGCATTATTTTGTTAGGTAATTGTTTTGGACAAGCATAGTTGCTAATTGGATTTGGATTTTTAGTTTTAAAATGGAAAAGGATGTTTTGCTGAGGCCAACAATGGTGCTCATCTTACAGCAGTTCTTTTTTTTTCTTTTTTTTTTTTTTATTATTATCCACCTGTAAATCCTTTTGTCTTCAGTCATGTTTTCAAATATTTCTAGTGGCTGTTCTATTTTAATTTTTATCTTGCATATTAGAGTTTCTGCTCATTATTTTGTCTCTGACATCTGATATTATGGGACACATCGATGTTTTTTTCCTCTCTCATCTAAAAAAAAAAAAGAAAAACGGTTTCTTTCATGGATTTTTGCTCTTCTACTTTCTCTTTGATGCATTTGAGTTACATGAGCAGAAAGATTGCCTCTTTTAATCAAATTGACTCATCTGACAGCAAATTAAGATTTTCAATGAACAGCCAGCAATTAACTGTTGGCTTTTTATCTCATTAATTTGTCATAAAGCAACAATGAAAAAGGCCACATCTGCATGGCCATTAGCCATCGCTCACATGACCTATTGCATTTGAGAATGTTAAAAGGGATGACTGTAAGAAATGGCTGTAATTCATAAAGAGAGAATAAGCCTTTAATGACCTCAAATGTGGGAAATGATTCAGGAACGTTTTCTGAACAATTTTATCATTATCCTTTGTTGAACCAAGTGGCAATCATTTACTCAAACAGCAGTTTTCAGTAATAAATATTTACTGGAAGCAGTTCTTGGGTTAATTTTAACCCCTTTAAAGAGCCATAGTTATTTGGAACTGAGTGGTTTTTGTTTAAAACGTTCAGAAACATATTTCAATGTTTTCTGTTATTTTAAATTGCTTTGTGCTTTGATATTTTCTCATGTCTCATGTTGTTGTATCTTTCTTTTAACCCATTTAGTACAGCTGTTTACAGGTGCCTTGAGACCACTAACTGATGTGGCTTAAGATTGTCTTGCTTTAGGTTTCTGCATCTCTTTGACTAACCTTCTTTTGAGTTGCGTTCTTCTTGTTTGCCAGCTTTGCTGTTGGATTTTTTTATTTCAAATTTTTTGGAGCTGGTTGTATTGTTTGTTTTTTTTTTTCCTTTTTTTTTTTTTTTTTTTTTTCAAAGCAGCCTTATGTCTTGATGTATACATTTCTGCTTTACATTTCCAATTTAAATTTGGTAAACCAGAAGGATTTGCTAAGTATTCTTATTGGTCATATCACCTTTTTTCCACTTAATTTAATGAATTAAAACATTACAACAGCAAGCTGACTAACATATGCAGAAATGTAATGACTGGATCTAATATATTATGGCACAAACTGACATAAAGGGAACCAAAGATGTCATACTGCCGCTGTCATTTTTTATTTTCATTTATTAGTGATGATGAAAAAGAGATCTGTGACCAAAATGTAAGTGAGAGATATAATAGGTAATACTTTGCAGATGTAATAGCCATGATGCAGTGTCGCTCATTCCCTCTTACGTTTTTTTTTTAGGTGAAATGTTGCTCACCTTTTTTTTTTTCATTCCAACTCCATGTTCTGTATATATTGCTAAATAAACTTAACCCTTCAAAGCCCGATCCAAGAATACAACAAAACAGAAAATTACTTTTTTTTGGTTTGAAGTCCTTATTTGGCCTTTTAACAAAATATGTAAAAAGAAAAAATAGAAATACGTTTTTGATGTTAATAATTTATTACTATGCGATAAGTCAAGATTATTTTTTGTGTAGTCTTCTGCCCTCTGTTATCAGGTATATCTGATTGTGTACAATAGGATTTTGAGCAAAGTTTTAACCATTAAATTATGCAAAAGGTGTCAGACGCAAAACATTTCAGAAACCGTATGTATCAAATATGATACATTTGGCATTACAGGGTTAAACAAATCAGAGAGGACCCTTTCGAACGGAGGAAAAAGATAAATTAGTCAGATAAAAATGTTACTTTTGCCATGTGTTACGCCCTAAGCATGAAGAGATGGGGAGTAGGGGATAATGCTTTTGCGGTAATGACATCTTATTTGACTTATTCCAATGTCTAAAGATGTATAGAGAACAATGTAGTTTAACGATTGATCAGTGCCATCAAGTGCTTAACTAATCATAAGCTCAATTGACAAGAAATTAACCAGCAGGATGTGCTGAGGTCGATTTAAAAATTTAGCATTTGGAAGTAAAATTATTTCTTTAGTGCAGACAAAGCTTCTACATAGTCCAAGAGGAGAACCAACATATGGGAAAAGTGTATTCACTTTCTTTGTGACAGTGAAGCCTCCTTTTCTATAGATATTTGTAACAATCTATAGCAACTTTGCTTAGCTAGAGATGAATTATGCTAGGACATCAAATATATGGCAAGGTAATCTTGGAGTACTAGAGTATGTACTTAAACCCATATGATTTTCTAGACCAGTCACATGTAATGCAGATTTACAATTCTGTGTTGGACTATTAAAGATCCCTCAGCAGGTTAAACATGGTGTACATTTGAACCGTACTTCCAGTATCGATACTGAGATACCTTCTGTGTTTTTACTTCCTTTGTGTAAATCAGACATGTCCTGTTATTTTTTCTTATACTTTCAGCATTCCTCTCTTTCCAGCAGAACCTTTGTACCTGTCACTAACCTCCTCCTGCTGACTTCATCTTGTGATGAATTTGTAATCAACACTTTTCTTTTATGTCCTTTGTCATCTCTCCCCTTTCTTCCTCTACGCATCCGTCCCCTCCAACATCCCCAAACGTCCATGTGTGTTTCTGAACAGTGTCCAATGTAAAATATGGCTATTGTGAGCCATTTTGTTCCACTCAAAAGAGGAGTCACATCTAATTCCAGCACCCTAATTACCTCCTAAATGGGACTGTTTTTAAATAAAGCTAAATCTAGACTCATATTACAGAGCTGAATTTGCCTAGTTATAATTTCAGAAATGTGAGCTCTCGCATATTGCGCTGTCTCAGCTATCAACAGGCTTGTTAAAAAGGAAAGAAGGGTTCATTTTGCCTGGCAAATTAAAACAAAGAGGGAGACCACACTCCAGATAGCTGTTCCAGCTGTTCCCAAGCCCCATGGCCCCATAACAGATTTTTATATACAATTGAACTTTTCCTCTGTGGTTTGTGAAAATGTGTGTTTACAGAATCTTGTTGTAGGTGAAACAGGTTAAAAAATAATAAATCAAAACCTAACCAAGAAATTCTGTTTGCATGTTCTTTGCTTAATATGGATATAAGAAAGTGTATTTGCAGTTTAATTAGGCACATTTGTTTTTCATAATTTTTTTTGTGTCAAACAGATTGTGTTTATTTAGATTTCTTTGAATAGATAATATATTTCTGCTGCATTGCTCAGAGCATACTTCAACTAATCCAAACATACTACGTTTTTGTTTTTTTTTCTGAAAAGACAAAAACATTCAAGAAAATCAAAAGTTACTCAGAAAATCAGAGTGTGTCATTAAGCACTTGCATGACGTTGTAACACACACACACTCACACAATCTGTCAGGCTTCCACTGCCTCTTCATTATTTCAGGGATGATAAGAAGTAGACGTGACTTGTGCACATTGGGCAAGGAAAGACTGTGCACAAATTTGCACACACACACACATAAACTTATTAAAATATAAAAATATGCTGGGCACATCAAGATAGCATGTGTTACCCTGAGGGTGTGGCCACAAACACACACAGCACACACTCACACACTCAGGGACAGCCGACATGCACTCACACACACTCTCTCTCTCTGATGCACTGCAAGAAAGGCAGATGAGAAATTAACAAAGACAGGAAGGCTCCTCACCAGCTGGTCCTCTGCATTTATATGTAATTTGTTGTACTATACTGGAAGGACTAAGTCAAAACTATGTAGATCTATAAAAAATAATCTACAGAAAATAGGTGTTTCTTTGCATTTGAAAAAACTGGATAAATATTTAGAAAAATATGCACAGGAGGGTAATAGTTTGGTGGCCACGTGAACAGCAAAGCCAGTCAAAGGTTTGCTCCCTGGTGACAGCCAGAGTCTGTCCCTCTCAGTCTGTCATTGTGGTGGACACAGATGCCCTGAATTACTGTTTTCCTAAACTGTTGGAGAAATTTAAAATCAGGACAGATAACACTATACCCTTGTGAAAGGATTGAATTGAAACTATTTATACTAAGGGTTAATAGAGGGTTTGACTTGTACTGTATTTGTGAATTATAATTTCCAAATTCTGAATCAGAAATCTAATTAAAAGTACTATATTTCAAACAAAGACTCATTCATTTACCTTGATTTCATGAAAGTTTTAGGTGAAAGGTTATTTCTCACATTTAGCTTTTCAGGGCACTGAATAATAATTTCAGGTTTCTAGGAGTATAATATTAAACAGAGCTCCCATATTACAACTGTTTCTATGAATTACATTATTCTATTTTACCTATTTTACAAGCATGTATATATTTGATGTGAAAATGTATCTGGTTGCAAAAAACAGACTGTAAAGTACTGAAATTGAAAATTCATTTTTATTAGAGAAGCTATTTTTAAAATTTTTAACAAACGGAAAGAGCTCTGTCTGATAATAAGTAAACTACCCGAACCGATTCTGCACGTTATTCATTAGCTTGATATTTTTACATATAAAATGGTCAAAATGTAGGAGAAGCATTTGGAACATACGGAATATGTGTGTATATGATCATAATAAGAATAAACCAGTGATTGCATTATATTGATATAATAATGTTTTATTATTTAAGCAAGGGCTATAAAAAGTAAAACTGATGAAACATTATTTTATCGTTATTATTACATTCCAAATCTCTTTCTGTGGAGATTATTATTTAGTCTTTGAAAGCATAAATCAGAGGGATATCTCTTATCTTTGGCTTGTTTGTTTAGTAGATTGATCACTTCTCATAATAATGAACAAATCCAATTAATCACAGTTTTTTCAAAACTGGAGTAAATCATTTCAAGCTGTTGTTCCCAAATTTATAAAGGGAAATTATTAGGTACTTAATTTTGCCCTTAATTTAATCCAACTTTAGCAAAGTCTCTACTACCTTCCTCATTATCTACATTTTTACCCTGAAGATAAGAGAAAACATAACATACATCTATCATTTCATAAGTTTAGTTCATATATTCTCAATACTAGATGGCTTAATGATACCAGTGAGATCTTAATGAATGAATCCGACAAATGTATTTCAATCAGATACACTTGCAGGTAACAATGTGTGAATAATGAGCCAGATAATCCTAATGAATATCATACAAAGCTTTAATTAATAGCAGTAGTAATGGCAGGCTATTTCCATGCATGATGATGTTGGTATGGTTTTTTAATTTGTGATGTAATTTAACTTGCAATTTATTTTTGTTCAGATTCATCATCCAGCAATTCAAAAACCTATTAGTGGGAAAGGTTGGTAGATAATTATTTTAATGGGTTATGCCCGTTTGCTAATCTGGTTTTAACTGATTCGTTTTTTTTTTTACTGACTTGTTCTAATATTGGGCAATAATGGCCTGCATGTGTTGTCATGAAATAGAAAAAGTGTTTTAGGCCTATGGACAGATGTCATGTTATGAATATCAACAAGTTTAAGATTGAATATATCAAAAAATCGGGTGATGCTTTTTTATGTTTTTTTTTTTTATTGGAATACAATGTCAATGTTGGAGAAAAGAAATTACAGAAACTATCATCTTTATCTCTACAGCAAGTTGACTCCATTCCAATTTTACATAATGCCCACTTCCATATTGATCAAGAGCAATGAACATATGAATCCATTGAGCTATACACCACAAATTGTTGAAGTAAATTACAGCAAAAAAATTATTATTATTATTATTTTTTTGTTCTTCTAATACAAAATTGTTAATTGATATTTTCATCCCTGGTAAAGACATGCAAAAGCCCTTTAAAACAAACAATATTATATAGAAAAGGATACACTTCGTTTTTTAATGTATTCAGATCTGGAAAACATATTCCCATTTCCATATCTGATGGCATAGTTTGCTAAAATGGCATAGTTTGCTAAAACCCATTTAAAGGATATATGAACAATTATTCTTGAAATTCGAACTTAATTCTAACTCCTTCTGCTAATGTCACTAAATTCTTACATGCAGGGAAGCAGTCAGTTACACCATAGTAGGGCTTATAAACAAGCTTTGTTATGGTTCTCATTTGTTGTAACTCTGAGTTTTCAGTTTTCTTTTATCAGTTGTTTTTATTTTCCATGATATTCTAGCATTCTTTAGTTACTCTCTGTTGCCCCCTTGTGATTGTTTTCTTTCCCCTTGGATTCCCTCTTGCCAGTTCCACCCACACCTGCTCCCCATTCAGCTCGTTAGTCCATCCTTTGTTCTGTTCTCCTTAAATACTCCACCGCTGCAGTCACTCAGTGCTGGTTCCTTCTCGTTGCTGTATTGTCTACTCAGCTCGTCTCTCCCCGGCTCCTCAGACTCGTTTTTCCCCTGATATCTCCATGGTTTTGGTTTGTTTAATATTTTAAGTTGGATTTCTGCCTCTGCTACCTATGGTCTGCAATTAAACCTCTCAGAACTCATCTCTGCTCCACTCGTCTCTGCATCTGGGTCATCGAGCAACCTGACCTCCCATTGTTGACAAGCTTATGATGTTTGTACTATGTAGATAGAACACTGGTGATTTAAAAAAACTCACATTTTCCAAACATTATTTTTCATGGTAATTAGGAATAGTACTGGTAATATGTGTATGAAATACAAAAAAGGGTCCAACCAGTTTGAAATGGACATTATTAGAGAGCAGAGTTAGATTTTGTGGAGTATGAAAAATTGCAGGCCATCCAACATTTAATCTAAGCATTATTTTGCAGCTGCAGCATTGCACACATTGAAATCCTAATTATTACAATGCAGTACAGTATAAAGCACAGATCTAAAGCTTGTAAATAATAAATAAATACCAAAGGTAAAACAATGAAAATTGAGCAATGTCCTGCATTTGAATATGGTAAAGAAAACAGAGATTGTTACTTTTGTCTGTGATGATGATTTCTGCAGAAAGATCAAATTTTGCACGAGTGAGATTTTGCACGTAATTTTTTGGGGATGACACTTTAGAAAGTACCATTGCGTCCAAGCATTCCTCTGTGATTGTGATATTGTAAGCATTGACACTGTAAGAATAATGGGATTAAGTATTTTGTGCATATCTATATGCTGTCTATAGTGACCATGGCACGCTAAACCAGAGAGCCCTTACAGCCTAGTGGTCAGAGGATAAAATAATTTATTTATGTCATGTTTAAGAGATTTAAGTTACACTGTTGAAAATACGCTTCTGCAATGAAGATATATTTATGGTAAGGCTTGTTATCAAAATTCAGTTGGTGTTTTCAACAAATTTGTTCAAGACATGTAATAATTTATATATTGAAAGGGAAAAATATTAGATGGTAGTGCTGGCCAAAATGGCCCAAAAATAGAATCTCAGATTTTCCCCAATAAATAGCAATAAATACAAACGGACACCATGTCGTTGGCTATGTGCAAAGCGACCCTGCTCCTTTCCTATCATGTGCAGTGCTTTGTGCAAAATATTCGGCTACAGTTATCTGTTTTTTTTTTTGCTGAGTTTAATTGGTTAGTGAAGGTTTGTTGATCCCATAGAGTCTGGCCTTTTCACTACTGCACTGTGCCATTGGCAGCCATGCTTCTGTTAACCACTAGCTAGTTAGCTATCTGGACTGGGAACCTTTTCTGACTGTTTTAAAATATGACAAGTCATTGTAGCAGTGTTGCTATGAAACTCACTTTGGCAAGTTTATTTTCACTTCCCGAAAAAATAAATAAATCCTCAAATGTAGTTGCTGCAGGCCGGAAATCCTCCAGCACACCAGACAGCTTTAAGCCCTGCAGTTCCGAACAATAGATGATTATATTCCTTTTTTGAGAACAAACCTCTCACTCATCTGTAGCAGGATAAGCTATCTGGATGTGCCCAATTTATCTTCTATAAAATCACCTGCAAAAAAAAAAAAAATTATTATTAATTGAATCAATTTTTTGCCCAGGCCTATTAGATGGATTTTTATAATGGCTTCTATTAGTCTGTGGTTACTGTCATGCCAGTTATACAGCTTTAAATCATAAAAAAATGCGGTGTTTTTTTTTTTTATACAAATGTATAACATAATCTTTGTCAGAATAGGTGTTAGGAAACATCACAGCAGAGCCTGTTGCCCTTAGGGGCTTATTAGCAGTGGTTTAGCATCTTTCTTTCTTAAAAGCAATTAATCCCATGTTAATGAAAACATAATAATTTAGATATTAAAAAGCTCTAAGCAGATGCCTGCCGGAGAAATGAACTATCAATGAACTCAAGCTCACTCACCGATGTCAGATACCACAGTATCCCACCCCCCACAACCCCCTCAAATTTGTATAGACATAATTTATAGATGCAAATTGTTCATGTATTTTTGAACTTTAAGGAAGGGGAATTGGTGTTGTTAATCTTTTAAGAGGCATCGGGTAACAAAGCATGCAAATCCCCCCACCCCCCCAATCATAAAAAATGCAGTATAGAGCACAGCTGGGGGACACGGAAAGAAAACAAGAGAGTGGCAGAGGGTGTTTTTGTGTGGCAATATGTGTTTAGACCTGGTGTATGATGACAGTTGTATCCATCTTGCCCTAAACTTCACAGAAGAAGGGTTGCCATCACAAATCATATGCATTATGCCATCTGAGCACACAAACAAAAACCGTCCTCACCGACTCACCTCATGCTGCTATGTTCATTGTTGTAACATATTGACTCTATTACTGCTATTTAGTAACTGTTTCCTGCTCTTAACCACTTTTATAACAATAACGATTAACATCTTTGCAAGATGTATTATAATTAATGTACTAATGATATTGTTTTAACGGCTAATCATTAAGTTGCATTTGCATGCATAAGCTGTCTCACCTTTCTCCCGTACACTCAGTGGAGTCTCAGAGCTCTGCAGGTGATGCATTCCTTCCTGTATAATGATGTATTTCCTCTCTGAGTCCTGCGCCTTGGGAGCTTTTTTGTACTGTTGTTCAGTCTCTCTATGGTTGTGTGCGTCTCTTCGTACAGAAGATGCTTCCTTATCCGTGTGTTTGTATGTGCGTGCAACTGTGCATGTGAGTGCTTGTCGGATTTATTCCCAAAGAAGACTCATTTCCCCAGCAGGCCCTGTCAGGCTGTTTCTGGGCGCACTCGGTTCACAGCTGGAGGCAACTGCTGTCACCTGCTTACCTAACATCTCTCCTCGCCTCAACACTCTTTTCTTTCCCCCCAATTTTTTATTACTTACCTTTATGTCTGTCATAAGGCAAATGCTTTATTCATCCTCACACAACTCTCTGATTCTTTTAGGGCATTTTTTTTTTCTATGAAACAAGTAAACTGAAGGCAAACTGGTCCTTTATAGTCAGCAGTAAAATTCCTCTAAAGAGACTGCAAAGCCAAACGGTTGCATTGGGAGTCTTCAGGTCCTATTTTTACAGCAGTATTTTTTTTAAGCACAAGTATTCCCTAACAATTGAATTTTCAAAAGCTGTCATGCTTCATTTCCTAAAAAAGGTGGTTCAGCAAGTTCTTAAAAAATCAAGAAAGCAAGGATGGCTACTAACATTTAGTCTCTGCAAGATCAGCTATGCATTATATATATTGTTTTGCATTTTTATTTTGCTTATACAATATAAAATAAATTGTTTAGTTTTTGTTCAGCTAGTTTGTAACAAATTGATGCATACAAGAATAGCAGCCTTTCTGTCTAGAACACATAAAAGGACAAAAGAACTTCTCTGCAGGGTGTTGGTGTGGACAACATTACACTTATTAATCTCTGACCCTGGCCTTCTGTTTCTTTCAAACGCAGAACCTACATACTCAGTGCTACAAACTCAGGCAGGCAGCAGATGCTTCACTGCATGGCTGCACCCATATACATCCAACCATTCTGTCATCTCCACATGTCGTATAAATTGGCCACGGGCTGTTTCTCACCTTTGTAGTTTAATGCTTGACCATTATAGATTTTCCAATTGTTGCTGATTTTAACATGGACAGCAGAGCTGTGCAACACAAGATATACAGCCTTTTATTGCGGGCTGTGGGGTGTGATTTCATACCTAACAGGAGCAGGCCCTAAGCTCAGCTCACAAAGAACTGAGTCTGACGTAAATTTGGTGCACTAACATGTAATGGTTTCTTTTGTAGTAAAGTAAAGCAGGAGTTGTTGATCTTTATTATTCATAAGATAGCTATTTGACTAAACACACTCATATCTACAGTCAGAAAAAATATTAATCAATTTCAACAATTCAAACAACTGGATTATTGACCAACGTGGCTTGGCCAAGACCCAAGTTTATGTGTCAGAAAACTATTACAAAGAGAAGATCCTCTGGGTCAGAAAACCTTTGTAAATGCATTTCATTTTACTGCCTTCTCTGAAATTATTTTAAACATCATACTCTTATTGCATGCAGCCCATTTTGGTCAAACCTGGCAGTGTAGAAAATGGAGGATGGAAAGGATCAAAATCCTTTATATATATATATATATATATATATATATATATATATATATATATATATATATATATATATATATATATATATAGTTTGGTTCATTACACTGCCAGAAGCAGGGATAATAGCACATTAAACTGTTCAGCTAAAGGTTCATATCTTAACATAGAAACTCCTCACTTGACAAAATGATTTCTTTGTGATCTTTGCCACAGTCGTCTCTTGAAGGTAATTCAGAGTCTATTTTCTGACAAACAAAGGAGGCAAAGGCTGTTCTAAGGAGCACCGAACATCCAAATACTTGGTAGAGGATGAGTTGAAATGAGTTTCTAAGATCAAAAGAAAAAGAGCGATAAAAGGGACTGAAAGATAAAAGGAATTGAGTCGTGGATCAGACTTGGGCCTTTTATGGAACAGAAGTCAACAGAATTAAAATCCAACCAGCCAACAAAGAGCACCAGTCTTCACATAATGTCTCGAAGGTCACTGTGTTCAAAAGATGTTTCCCCTGACTTCAGGTTTTGTGTCTCCCCCCCCAAAAAGACATCTGGGCACTCTAAAGAACGTCATCAAAGGCCAGAATCGAAAAAGCTTCTCTGTTCCTTCTTTAACTGAGGCAAAAAGTTTTTTGTTTTTTTTCCTTTTCTGGGGCAGTTAAAATGAGATTTATTGGAAATTTACTATAACCAATTTGTATTAATTTATTTTATCATGAAGCTTGACAAGGAATTACAATGTAATTTTTCACTGATATGTATGGTAAATTCCTACTCTGTGTAGCAGTGGGTAGCACTGCTGCCTTGCAGCAAGAAGGTTCGATTCCCGGCCCAGGATCTTTCTGCATTTAGTTTGCATGTTCTCCCTATGAATTTGTGGGTTCTCTCCGGATACTCCAGCTTCTTCCCACAGTCCAAAAACATGACTGTTAGGTTAATTGGCCTCTCTAAATTCTCCTTAGGGGTGAGTGTGTGCATGAATGGTTGTTTGTCCTATTTGTCTCTGTGTTTCCCTGGACTGGCGACCTGTCCATGATGTACCCCACCTCTCACCCGTAGACAGCTGGAGAGAGGCAACCTGCGACCGCAGCAGGGATAAGCGTGATGGAAAATGGATGAATGTATGGTAAATGCCCTGCTTTTATAGAGTGTATTTTCAAATCAATGTAGTTATATCTAACCTGAAAGTAAGACTGCCACAGGCCCCGCCGACCACCAGCAACAGGCGAGGCAGGTGATTGTTTTGCCCAAGGATACAACGACTAAAATTGTCGTACTGTAGATAAGAGGGTAAAATCAGGAGCTTGAAATGGCAACCCACCTGTTACCTCCTGACCCACCGTTGCCACTTGAATTACCGGTGTGTTGTTAATATTGATTGAAAAATACCACTAATTTGGTTTGTAATAAAGTTTCTATTATCATGCTTAAAGTAAACTATGGGTTTATCATTCCATCCATCCATCCATCCATCCATCCATCCATCCATCCATCCATCCATCCATTTATCCATCCATCCATCCATCCATCCATCCATCCATCCATCCATCCATTTATCCATCCATCCATCCATCCATCCATCCATCCATCCATCCATCCATCCATCCATCCATCCATCCATCCATCCATCCATCCATCCATNCATCCATCCATCCATCCATCCATCCATCCATCCATCCATCCATCCATCCATCCATCCATCCATCCATCCATCCTATTTGCCGGTTCACGGTGCGGCTGGTTTCTATTTCCATCGGTCTATGGGTGAAAAGCTGGGTCCACCCTGAACAGGTCGCTGTTCTGTCACACCTGGAGGTGTATGAATCAAGTGAAAAACCATTTTGTGAATGATGCTGATAAATAGAATCAGAAAATAAGATAATATGACTTTAATACAAAAAAATCATGAGAATTACTGTATAAACACAAGGATTGTTAAACAGACTTGCCATCCAGAATGATCTATGCAAGTATTTTGAAGTTTGTTTTAGGAGGAAGATTATTAGGGAATATTAACAATAAGTGGACTGTGGCTGAACTTTGTTTTATTATCCAGGCTTTGCTACATAGTCCTTGAGGGTGCAGTTATTCATGTTGCTTGTGGAAACTTTTTCTACCACTTCTATTCCTCCTTTCAACCTCCCATTGATACAATGAACTTTAATCAACCTTCTTCGAAATCCTATTTTAAAATGATCTTTTTCAATATAATTTTCGGAGAAATGTAATTCTGGATTTGACATAAAACAGCCTGAAATTGGAGGCGATTGAATTTTGCTGTTTTTTCCTGGAAACATGGCAGCTCGCAACCAAGGCATCTTGTTGTAGGGCCGCTGCTGTTTAAAAAAAAAACAAAAAAAAAAAAAAACTGAGGGAAAGTCTAGTTGTCTCCAATTTAAGCCTTCTTTTTGGTTGCCATGACTCGGACGACTGAAATTGTTTTCTTCAGCTGGAAGCCATAATCAGCTGTGTTAATTTATTGAAATACATACCTATGTGTAATATTGTTAAAGGCCAATAGATGATAAAATAAACTTCAGAAAAGGTGAATATTATGTTCATTGCCATCAACCGCTATGGAGATGGTATTGAATGTTTAGGCTTGTTATCTTGCAGCATATATGCAGTTGTGAGAACAAGCTGTCACATTTGGTTTCAGAGAAAGAATCTTTTCTGTTTATTTTCATGCTGGAAATGTTATGCTGTTGCTAAAGTGCAGTCATTTAAGATAATGTGCTGTGATGAAGTGTCAACTGTTTGTGAGCTGACTGTCTGTGCTTGAACTATAGCCCTCTGAGAAACAGTCGCAAACATGACATTTCCATGTTAACGCCAGGTAGCTCAATACTTTGGAAGGTTAGGTTTTATTCTGTGTCTCATGAAACAAAACTCATTTAGTGCTATGACTGACACGTCCTCTGTGGGAGGCATACAAGTAAGATCCATTTAACATCATGCAGTTGTCGGGCTACATCTGTTAGTTTATTATAAATGTTTTGTTATGATACTCGTAGCAGAAAACAACTTGTCTCCCTGGCTTTTGTTGTGTTCTAGCAGACATATGGTGTCATTACATGTACCTAAAGATAATCAGGAAAAGTTAATCGTGCAGTCAGCTTTAATCCCTTAGTGTCGAGATAAACTTTAAAGAATGCAACCTTAAAGATCCAGGATTCTACGTTTGTGATGTGTATCTAATATAACTTACTTTCAAACAATTAGCACAATCCATAGGAACCTGTTCATATAATTCCTGTAAGTTTAAGAAACATTTACAATTAGCACCAGAACATATTTTTTATTTCATTCTATATCCAAAGATAGTTATCAGCTGAACTTTTCTACAAATACCTTTTTATAAATGTGTTAGAATACAACAGAAGAAGTTTGAGGTGAGGATTCTTTAACAGTTTAAGGCAATTGGTGGTTTAAAACAAATTTCTGCCTCAAACTTTGTTGCTACATACTTTTATTGTGTAAAGGTTACACATAAAAGTATTTTTGTCAAATTTCAGCAATGCTACAGATATAAGTAAGCCATTTATTTATGATTAAATGAAGCAAAACAAGATTCTTCTTAAAGCTTCATGGCCTAGCAGAGGTTATATGTCTAACTCAGGGCCTGCATGCTGGATCTGACTCAATTTATCAATTTATCTGGCTCTCTAAGGCCAAAAATGGCATATCATGTCAGAAAAAGAGGCATATGTTCTATTAGAGTTTACAAACTGCTTAATAAGTTGGATTAAAGGTATAATACCAGGAATGTGTACTCTTCTTAAATGAGATGATGAAGTCAATGGTATCCTTTGGTGTGTTTCCATCAGCTTTTTCTAGTGCGTATTTTGAAGCATCGTATTAGAAAAGCTTAGATTCACAAAATATTCAGAAGTTTGTACAACTGTGTCTGATGTTGCCGTCTTCCATAATGTTCTTATTATGTGTGTTGATATGGCTGGAAAGAACATCTCCATGACTAACTGACATTTTAACATTAAAACAACTTGTCAAACAGCAACACATTTGTTAATACTTTACTTTGGATTTCAATTGGATGGAAACAATGTCATTTATATATCTGCATCCAGACCTTTATAATAGATTTAATAATGCTGAAGGGGCCCTTTAAAAAAAAAAAATGAGTTTGACACTCCTCCCCTTTTTCAGAATAACTTGGTCCTAAACAAGCATGTTCGAATGCAAAACAACTGGACTGTGAATCAGCATAAAAAAAACCCTCTCAGTTGGATTACAGCTTCATTCTTAGATTGGGGAATCCAAACAGAAACTCTTGAATGGCATTTTTAACGTGACTCATTTTTAGCTTTTTTATTTATTCATTTATCCATTCAGATAACATTTGTCTTTATAAATCTAGCTACTTATTGTTTAAAAAAAATAAATGACTGTTCAAGTTTCTTTGTAAAACCTAAATAAATCCTCATACAGGGAGCTATTCATAGGATTGGAGGAAAAGCCTACTTACTGTAGGTCTCAAATTCATTACAACAGACCCTTGTGTAGATTCAAAAGACTGAAATAAGGATGCACTGCTTAAATGTGCACAAATGTGGCCTTCAAGCAAGAGACATCCGAACAAAGCACACTCCTTTAAATGCTGGCCTTGACCAGTCGTGCTCTTGGCATTAAGTTCAAGTGCCACATTCAAAATGGAGCTAAGAATGTGTGCAGCTTACTGCAAGACGATGTTGGAAGGTAGCTTAGACATCAGGCATAATTACCTTTTGTAACAATGATAGAATGTAATTCAAATATCTACAAGGACTTTTAAAAAAAAAAATGAATGCTAGCATCAAATCAGCATCTGTAGATAGGATGAAGTACCTAAATCTCTGTGAGGTTATTATGAAGAAAAATAGAAAATCAAAAGCTGAATATTCTAAATAAATCTTTTCTCTTGATCTAACAGGGCCCTCATGCAGAGGCACTGTTCTATCAAAGGCTCAGCAGAATCTTTTCTGCTGTAATTCAACAAGTAAGACCTGCCACAGGAGAAACATGTCACAGTCTACACAACCATTATATTAGTCATTTCTGGGCAGATCTGTCACTGAGTGATTTGCCTCAGCCATAAAATAGGACAGGGCCAAACTGCAGCAAACAGTCATGTTTGGAAACAGGATCATCATGGTTGACCTTCTATCCATCCAGGACCTGTTTGGGTACAAGTAGAGTAACACAGCACAAAACATAAATGGAGACAGCACACATCCTGTACACAACAAGTGAAGAAGTTTACCTTCAGGAAGGTGCTAGAGAGAACTGTATGAACAAAAAAAGGCCTCTAGATAGAGAGTTTTGTCCCCTAGTCTTTCTGTCTTATGAACATTTCGCAGTCTGACTCCCCAGATATTCTCCTAGGAATCGATACTAGCCATATTTGTCCAAATTCAAATCTTTATTAGGTTTTTGTTATTGTACTCTATATTCTATTGTAGAAAACACAGGAAACTTGAAAATCTGAGAAAGAGATTAGCAGAGACATGAGCATTAATAGCACGTGGTCTAATTTCATATTTTCTCCTTAGAGCTGATGACCTATACTTCCCTTGAATAACCTCTGTTTTTACAGTTGTGGGGATACATCTAAAACCAAAAAAATTATCTTTAATTTAAAAAATCTGGGATAAACTGTCAGTTTCAAAGGTTGTAATATACCCAATCACAAAAATTGACCATTTTGTGCACCACAGTACATAAAACTGTTACAGCAAGCAACAAAATTGCACATGTGAAGATCACAGTGTGATATTTAATGAATGACAAGGGAAAAAAAAGGAATTAATAAAAAATTAGAGTGCATTTTGTGCATTTTATGGTGGCTGTTGTTGCCACTCTCATTTGGTCTGATAGCAGTGAATTAACCCCTGAGGTTTCCCCTTGGAGCAAAAGCGGTCTGGCTTGGTACGCCATAATAAATGAGCAAAGTGGTTTCTAGCAACCAACCTAACCATGGTGGAAACAGTGGGACACAGAAATTATAATTGCGCCTCTTCCTCCGGCTCAGCACGCTCTTAGGAACCTGTCCAGCTCACACTTAAAAAACTATGTCACACAGAGATTTAGACTCCTAAGATGCACTTGTAGAAATTGATAGGCTCCAACTGGAAAAGGGAATCAAATGCAACACCCAGAGACC
>NW_015151618.1:147960-156759 GCF_000732505.1 Cyprinodon variegatus
AGTGTTAAAAACCGGAATTCTCCTTTAAAGGTCTAATTTCTTAGCAGGATCTTGAAAATCAGACTCCTGCATTTATCTTTAGTAGAATTGGTCATTTCTAAGGTGTCTTCACAGGTCTGCCTAAATGCTGATCAGATATCTGCAGTTGACCCAGAATGTTTCACCGTACGTCCTCCTTACAACTAAGAAAGTGGAGCAAATATGACTGAAAACCACATGGTTTTAATTACTTTGCATTTTTCATTTGTCCTAGACTAGAAGAACAAATTCCTAAAACAAGGAAAGCAACTCATTAGGAAAAAAGTGAGTGGAGTAGTAAGAGTTGCCAAAACAAAAACAAAAAACAAATATAGGAAAAGCGGGCTGCAGCAAATACTCAAAAACTCATAAAGAATAAATGAGGTCCCGAAGAAGTATCATAATGCTTAGCTACTTCTAGAGAGACAAAAAACCCCACAAATATGCCATAAAGAAAGAAAATAAAAGGATCAATACCTTAATTCTGAGAAAAAATTACGTTTTAACATTGTAAAAATAATTCTTCATGTCCAACCTTTAATTATAGCACTGTGGGGAATTACCTCCAGGAAACTGAGACAGATGATGCTGTAAAAGATGAAACTTTGCTGTAAACAATGCAATTATCCGTGAGTAAAACCTTCCAAAGTCTCTGCTCCCATATTGACGAAATTTGAGAAACCTCAGAAATGATGGAAAATATGGTTTTGCTAGAGAGGATATGTCAATATTTGATGTATCATCTTTTGATCTCTTTAGCAAATAGATAAAATGTTGTAGCAGATACAAGATTTCCAGTCCCAGTTTGATCTCTTGATCCCAGGTCTTAAAATGTATAAATTATTTACTATACGCCCTACTATTTAATCATCATCAATTCTGAATTTCACCAACATTAAATATGTTTATTTCTAAAGCCTGTTTATTAATATAGATTTTTTTATTCAAAGCTCCTGGTGTAAAAACTCTTTCTATCTTCATAAAATCACTATAATATGAACTGGTTTGAGGTTTTAATGTTAATAGAAAATAAATATATTTCCTGTCAAATGTTTAGAAATAATAAGAGACAACCTCTTTGGTGCTAATTTTTACATGCAGATTTTAGAGGACAGTTAGGCATTGATTCACTCTGAAAGTTGCGCCTGTGCCGCTCTGCTCAGGAGCGTGCACGTGCTTGTCTGTGCACGTCAGTCAGGTGGTTTATCTCAGCTTTGTGAGAGGCAGCAAATCTCCCTGTAATTACAATCTGAACAGCCCTGACATTTTACCAAGACTCCCGCAGGTGTGAGCATGAGCAAGTGTCTATGTCTCTGTGTTTATGAACGTTTGAGTGTCTTCTGAAGGCCTTTTGTCTTCTGGGGCTGAAACAGCTGGGTGCTCCTTGCTAATTAACAAGAACCCTCGTAATTACTGTTAACTGGCCTACTATGGCTGACTGAGGGAGAGCTGGATGAGACAAAAAACAAGAAAATATTTCTTTAATATCAATTTACATTCAAGGCTGTCAGTGTTCAGTTGTTTAAAAAAAATTACAACATTGCCTGCTTTAATATTGGGTGGTCAGTTTTTTTCTTTTTTAATCATAGCTTTACTCGTTATTCTTTGTACAGGGGGAGTAATATTTTGCCAAAATATTTTATCACAATAACAATAAACTACCAAAATTGCTGTGCTCTGGTTGCACTTATAGTGCTACAGTAAATGAAATTGCAAATGATTGCATGATACCATATTAGGGAAAAAATACAACATTTTTTTTTGTTTATTGACTGGCTTGTTAAATGTGTGCAGTGGTAGGCAACACCTTTCCATCTAACTCTCTTTTGTCTTGTTTTTCTGTAATGTTCTTAAACCGAAAATTATATTCTTTAAAAGAGACTATAACTTTCCCATTTATTCCAGTAATTAAATATTAAAAACATGAAATGCTAACATAAGCCCTTGTTTAGTGCATCACAGTTGGTGATGCTTTAGATTGTAGGGAGAGTTTGATAACAAGTGAATAAAAACAGATTTAAACCTAATATTTCAAACATGTACACCATTCACATACAACAAAATAAAAAAATATATATTTTTGCTTTTTTTTATTTTTATGGATTTCCTATAATTTGATATTAAAGTGTTTGAGTTGTCCTTAATGCAAATTAGGGGAAAAGATGTGTTTTTTAAATTTGATTAGACTTTATACAATGATTACATAGTAAATACATTTCCTGTCTCTCCAACAAGAAATTATTTGGCTTTTTTCTAGATTTTTCTTAACAATAAAGTTTGGTAATGAGGAGAATGACTTACAAATGCAATCTAGAACTAAAACCCATCATTATCATTTCAAAATCTATACAATACAAAACAGAATTGAATACTTTTTCTTATAGCCGTTCCTACTACAGTATAACACTGCAAATAGATCTAGCTGCAAGTGTAAACCACCCCCATCGTTAGGATTGTATTTATCATGCCAAAATGTTATTTTTTTTTTTCTTGAATGTAAATGTGAGAAATCAGATATTCCAGAAATTATTTGGACCTACTGCAAACTTTACCTTGAAAGCACTCAGATATCAAAACAACTATAAACACAGCTGTTACTTCTCTAAAAGCTGACAGTGAGAAAGTATTCATGCTGATGACATTTGCTGCTTCCTACTCCTTTTTGGTTTGCTGTAAGCTAATTTCATCTGAGTCATCAAGATTCTGAATACACACAAGTACATACAATAATTTATACAGTCATCAACACTTTGGGAGGGAAGCTCGAACCTGACCTTTTACAATATGGCCATTTCATATATGTTTTGAGAGAATTCTGAATGCTTCCAATGTTAAATACTGTAGTACTTCTATGAAAAGGAAAGTACAACACATTTTCTCTGTGCACTCTGGTGCATGGGTGTTTTTGCTTTTTTAAATCCCCAAAGGTCATGTTTAAGATTTAGATTAATTTTCCATATTCTGTTCTCTTTGATAAAAGTATGTTATTTGTGGTTTTCTATATACATATGTAGGGATGCACAATGTTGGGATTTTGGCCAATATCCGATATGCTGATATTTTAAAACTCATGTAGCCAATAACCGATATCGATACCAATGTTAAAGCTGGACAAAAATAAGTAGTCATTGAAAATAGCAGTTTTGTTATCCATTTCTGACACTTTGAAAAATAATATACTGAAATATATTTTCATATGCTGATATCAAATTGATTTTTAAAAACGCGGTATCGATCTATTATACTTTCAAAATCTCGTGAAATTTCATCATTCTGTTACAAACTCTCATGATATTTTGCAAATTCTTGTGAGATTTTGTTAGTAAAATAGATTGATAGCGCGTCAATATATCAACATATAAAAATATGGCAAAATTTTGTGATTTTCGGGGGATTTCGTAGCATGACTATGACATATAGCAATATTTCATTAGTAAAAGATTAATATGGTGGTTTTAAATGGCAGTATATCAGCATATGAAGATATTGTGATATTTTAATGTATCAATATTTTTTCCCTTGTCTTTAGAAGTTTTTAAGTCTGTAAAAGATAAGTTTTTAAGGAAGAAGAAGAAGTAGTATTTATTTATTTTTTTTAGACTTTAGAAACTCAGAAGCTGATCAAATATCGGGTTAAATATCGGTGGGGTGGCCGATGTCCGATATTCAGTTTTAAGGCCGATACAGGCCGATACAGATAGGGGGCCGATTATATCGTGCATCCCTATACATATGTTAACATGTTTATTATACTAAATCAATTAAAACCTATGTACAACATCCCACATTAATAAGCACAGATTGGAATAAAATTGCTCAAAATGCATTCCTTGTTTATTGATGACACAATCTCAAACTAAACACTTTGGATTAGATATACATTTGAGTGTGCTTTAAACAAAACCATCAGTGCTACACTTCAAAGCACATTTGCTAACAAACTATGCAGAAAACTTTTCTGCCTATAGGACAGTTCATGTAAACCTTTGACGCCAATAAAAACTGAGAATCAGTTTCGACCAGCAAAAAGCCCAGAATCACCAGAGATCGATTGTTACTAAGTTTTTAGATGGTCCAAACTAAAAAAAGAAAAACAAAATAAAACAAACAAATTACAACACAAAAGATCTTGATTACACAGCAGTGTGGGTGAATGGATTGATAGATGAATTCATCAGGGAGACAAGTTTGAAGAAAAAGATTGCTTTTCCCTTTTGGCAAAATGTCATCGCTGCCACTTTCTTTTCGTCACTTCTAAATAAATGCTAACTTTCACAGTGCAGGCTCATGTATGTGTGTATTGTATAGTGAACTGGGATGTGCATATCATATTTGATTTGTCTTTCTCCTTGTAACTCTAACATAAAGTTAAACACTACCTTAAAAGGTCATGTGGAACAGAAGAGATGCAAACAAGCATGTATATATATAAGGATAAGAAATAGAAAATGCCCTGTTGCTATCGAGATGGTGATACATATGATTCTGACAGGTGCAATCTCAGCGACAGTTGTCTTCCCCTCAGGAGAGTCCTTTATAGAGGTAATTTTTCTGAGAAAGTGTTGTTAAATTAAACTGTATGATTTACTTTTGTTGTGCATGAAGCCGAAAGGACACAGATATGTTTATCATCTCAGAAAATTATGCAGAATACATAATCACCATTTGTGTAAGTAGCTTTGTATGGATGAAGTGTGTTTCCCAAATAATGGGCAGAAGGCTTAAGCTGTTGACTATTGATCTGCTTGTGTGTGAGTATATTGGTCATGTCACGCTATGTTGATTTTCATGTCAGACAGCAGCGTTCTCTCCTCACTTCATTACTTCCCATTCTGTTACTGTGTGTGTCTCTGACTGTCTGCCAGAGATTTCTCTCCCAGAACAGTTTTGCTTTTTATCCTCTTAGGTGACAGAGGTTTAATTGTTCCTGTACTTCAATTATTGTTTGTTTTCCCTCTAACACACATATTCAGGTCCTGAGGGTACATAGAAAGCGTAAAAGGTGTCTGCTTTTACATGCATTTACTAGGAACTTGGTTAAACTGCTGAATTCAAAATGGTCTGAAAACCAGAAAGCACAAAGGCAGATTGTAAGTAGCATACTTTATTTAACCACATGGTTTTGAACCAATAAAAGAAAAACACATAATGCATTTTTTCTGATTTCTTTGGAACATTTTCGTTTTTTAACAAGCATTGTTTAACATAAAATATTACTCAACCCCCTGCATTTTCATCTAATGAAGCTGCAACAAAGTTTTTAAGCAGATAACGGGCAAGACAAAATCAAACTGGCTGAAACAAAGAGATACAACAACAACAAAAAAAAACTAGAGCAATATTTACATAGGATTTTTCTCCTAGGGTTGAAATAATTTTTGCCACAAAATTATAGGAGAATATGTTAGGAGGATTTTACTTCACTTTAAACCATGTTATGGACTGGCAGTTAATACAGAATGACACAAAAAGCATTTAGTTTGAAGCAAGATGTTCACAATTGACATATATTACAGTACAATACCCTTCCATTAAATCAAGACAGATACCTTCACTAAAGCACCATTTGTGATTGGACCGTTAAAAAAATAGTTTAAAAAAAGTACCAACTCTCAGCATTTCAAACCAGACACTTTGAGACATCATATGACTCTCAAAGTGTTTAAAAAGTCTACCAAGCTTTGGTTTCGTTTTATTGTGGTATTTGTAAACTTAGAAGTAATTTTCTAAATGTAGATTTAGAAACTGTTTTAGTGGATGTGGCATATTTTCCCAGAGACATTGTAACAGGCAATACTCATCTTGTTTCAGGCTTTTTTCTTTATTATTTAATTGCCATCGTTTTGCCTTGCCTTTCTCTTATCTAATTGTCTTTAAGGGATTTTACTTACAGTTTAGTCTGGTTGAACCACTGTTACCTTTCCTCTAGATATTATGTGTTTTTGCTAACATTAAATTTCTATTAATATTTTTAATTAAATCAGATTAATAAACTTCACATTTAAATCATGTATGTCTGACATTTATTGTTAAAATAGATGTTGAACAGAGTAAAACAATGCAACCTTCTACATTCTCTCTAAACTCAATGTGTGTGAAGGTGGATAATATTTGAAATAGAAACTATCACTATAAAAAATATATGAGATTATTTTACCAACAGAAGCAGCTTTTCTCTTTCATAGAAATACATTAGATCAAGACAATTTGGCTTAGTACTGTACTGTAATAGGAGGTGTAGGTCAATAAATCTTCAAGGCTGTGTCTAAAGGGGCTCATCTCACCTAGGGTATGCTATCCAATCAGTTCTAAGTGCATGGCATGTCCCACTTCTGAGACTTGAAAAGCATATGCTGTTATGGAGGGCTAGAAGCTATTTTTTGTCTACTTTCTTTGGAAAAGCTCCAGCGTTTATCACAATATGACATCACCATTACTTCCCCTTTCTTTGTGCATCCTGTGCCTTACAGACATTTACTGTCTTTACCAGCCTTGTCAACTTCTACTTTCCTGAGTCATTCCTTTTAGTACTTTGCATTCAAAAGCACCAGATGTTTATTGCTGGGATGTTTGATGCTACATGTTACAAGGTCGAGTCAAATAGTTTTCACCTCAGTCTTACTCTATCTGTGTTGTACTCCTTTACTCTGTGTATCTTTTTGGGAGAGGAAGGGTTGTGTCACCAGTTTTTTGATTGTATAACTTTGCTACAAGATACATCTTAGGCAAGGGTGTCATTTAGATATAACCATATACATGTATAATTACAAAAAATTAAAAAATAAAATAAATGTTTCAAGATACCATCTAACTAGTAAACGTTTTTGGTTAACTTCCTTAAATGCAGTACAGGTTAAAAATTGGTCAACCTCTTGCTGCTAATAAAAATAAATGATACAAAACACTAATGCTGCACATCAGCTTTAAGATTTCATCCTGACAATGAGACATCATGTTATATGAATGTTATTAGATGTTCTTCTGCAGCAATATTGCAGCTAGTCAAAGCTGATAGGAATATATAGATAAATGGAACTTCAATAAATAGGACATCAAGAAAGGAAACCAGGTAGAGCCTGCAAAGGACCTGAGACTGTAGCAGCCATTTACATCTTAGCAACAACAATCTTAAGCATGCAGTCAGATCTATAAAAGCTCGAAACAGAGCATATTTGGCTACAAGAATGGCCTAGTAAATTCCAGATCAAAGTCCAATTTAGAGCGTGTGGCAAAACATAGAATTCAAAGATGCTTTCCATCAAGTTCAGGTAGTGGTCAAACTATTTTTCACTGAAGAATGGATATATATTATAGTCTTCAGGTGTAAAAAAACAGATTAAATATATTTTATTCTCTAAATTGAATTTTTCAATTTAGAGAATAATTCAATTTTGAATTTTCTGGTGGTGCGGTGGGGTCTAGGTTTCGGGGGAAGTGTTGAAGGGTTCTGGCAAAGGTATTGGTATCAGACTGGGCTGTTGAGATGCCGATTATTGAACATGTTATACCCAGAGGGTTTTAGAACATATTTCTCTCTATAACACAAAATACATCAAGAATAACTCCTCCGCTGCATGGTCTTTCGCGCCGTTTGGCACCTATGTAAAGTTTACACAAAAAAGAATGTTTGTCAAGTTTAAGCAGTATAGCAAATGTGAATGTAAATGGTAATAAATTCACCGACCTGTTGCAGTATCCCAAGACTTGTAAGCCCTATTCAATAAATTCAATAAAAAAAATTACTTAATCATCTCAAATGGAAATTAAATGTTTCAGTGACTCATTTTGAGTCACACACTGAGTCATTTGCTCTGATGCTGTTATCTGACCAGATGGTGGAGGAAGGGAAAACACTCTCCAAAGTAGACTTGTAGAAGATATGTAGCATCTTGTTGCAAACGTTGAATGAGCATCCTAAGCATCCTTCGGAAATACAATCTGCTCCGTCCCACATTGCAGACGGCTGTCACTATACAGAGTAAAAAGGCACGGTGAAAGTACTGTCCCCTGTTGTGCTCCTGTAATGCTAACTGCTTGATTAGACAGCTGACCCTGTTTGTCATCTAGTCTCGATCTAGGGGATTGTTGATAGCTGAGTCTTATGGAGTTTCTCACAAATAAAGTCAGGCGTAATTATGTTAAATGCACTTGAGATATCAAAGAACATGATCCTCATAGTGTTCTCTGACTTGTCTAACTCACAGTGGGTTTGTTGAAGCAGGTGTATGATTGCATCTTCGACTCCACATTGATAAGAAAACTGCTGGGTGGCCCTAATAGCTCCTTGTTTGCTTGCTGAGGTAAACCAACAGAAGTCTCTCTAGGACTTTTTTGATATGGGATGTCAGGGCAAGAGGTCTACAAAAAAAGGCAGGAAATCTTCCACATTACTGGAACTGTCTCGTGGACTAAGGTAAAAGAGCTGCTTTGCACATGCATTCAGGACTCTAGGGCTGACATCATCAGGACCTGGGGACTTATTTCGATTCAGTCTCAGACTTTTCAGACTTTTACAGACAGTCGGATGAAAGGTGGCGAGAGCATCACCATCTTCTGATTTGGCTGACAACAAACTCATATAAGCAGTTGCCAAACTCACCCAGAGCCATAGCTCTGTTGAACCGTCCATTCCACCTGCTCTTAGCAGCAATGATTTTATGGGATTCCTTATAAATAAGATTGATCTTATTAAAAATAAGATCATAAGCACTCCTCTATCCGCGATTGTACCTGAGGTAGTCATGGAATCTGAATCGGGTTTAGACTGCTATGATCCAGTTG
>NW_015151618.1:158911-165321 GCF_000732505.1 Cyprinodon variegatus
ATGATCTGGTTGAACTGTAAAGTGCCTTGAGATGACATGTGTTGTGAATTTGGCGCTATATAAATAAACTGAATTGAATTGAAATATAAGCAGGAGATTCAATGGCAGAAGAAAGCAGGATGTCCATGTGACTGTGGGAAAGAGATAGGGATGCTGAGCTTGTTCCTGAAATGAGTCTATTGAAGAATGTTTTCAGTTCATTGGCTCTGTCCAGACGTCCATCTGTCTGATCATCCTTCTGCTATAAACCTTCTGATCTTCTTTACCCCTGACTACACATCTATGACATTGTTCTGCTCGAGTTTGCTCTCAAGCCTATTCCTGTAGGCCTCCTTGCTTTCTCTTACCTTGACCTTAATTTGCTCCCTTCTTAAAGGCTTTTTTTTGTTGCTGAGCAGTTGCTTCAGATCACTTGTGATCCATGGTTAATTATTTGGGAAGCATTTCACTATTCTGGTAGGGATGGTGCTAACTACAAAGAAGTTTATATAGCCAGTCACATACTCGGTTATTGCACCGATGTTCTCTCTATGTGGCTGACAGTGCATCCCAGTCTGTAGCCTCAAAACAACTTTTCCAGGCTTCTCCAGGCTCCTTTAAACATCTTCCTAAAGTTTTCCTCAATGCAGATTGACTCTAAGTGGCATATTCTTTGAGCAGAGAAAAACATGATTGTGATTAGATTCTCAAGACGAGGTGTTTAGACTTAGAGATGTATGCGTCCTTCACATTTGCATTAAAGAAAAGTTCAAAGTTTGGTTTTCTGTTGTACAGCAGGTGACAAACTGTTATGTTGAAGACTTCTGGTCTAACAGAAAATACAACAAAAAGAAAAACAGCATCCGAAATGTTATGAGAGCGTATCTGCTTTCACGTCTATTTTAGATGGTTTGGACATCTGTCAAGAAATTTCAAATCCAGAAAAAGGCCCACCTTAACACAGAGAGCTGGCGTCAGCCTGTAGTCTGCTATTGCAATAGCCTTGAGTTTGCTTTAAGTGCAAAATCTGTCACTCACTGAAAGATTCAGTGCGCAAAAAAAAATATATGTATATCACAAAGGTGGTTTTGGACTGTCAAGCCACTCAATAAAAAAAAACAAAAGTTTTTTTTTTTTTTTCATTTCATTGAGGCACAGAAATACAACCTTTTTTAAAACTGCATTTCCTGGTGTCCTCAATTCCCAAGTGTCTGCAATGTTGCTAAAATAAAAGGTGATGCAATATGGTGGTAAACACTTCTCTAAACTCTCTAAAATGTGCTGCCATCACTAACAAATATTTTTCATAAAGAAAACAGGAAAAACAGGGTATGTGCTTCTAATGGTTTCAAAATCTTTCACTCAGTTTTATGCTAATCTTAAATTGCTTTCTATCATCTTGGAGAACACGCTACAAATTCTATCTGCATACAGTTTCATTTATAACACTATCTTGCATATAATGCCTAAACTTCCCTTGGCTCACTAGCCACCGTAAAGGGATTCCAAGGACTTGGACCTGTATCCGTACACAAAGCACTGCTAATGTATAGTGATCCCCTATGCTAAGCCCTTTATCACTGCAATTAGCTGGATGTCTCTTAACAGTGAGTGAAGAAATGGACTTTGAAATGGCTGCTGCAGGTGTAAGGCAAGCAGCATGAATAAAGAATGGATTTGGGAAATTAATCATTTACCCTCTGACAGAATAAGAGACATGAGGGGTCTTGACATGCGGACTGACCAAACCAGAGGAGAAGGAATCAGCCTGGTGGGAATTGATAAAAATATAGCTTGCTGAACGGGTCACAGATTTATGCTTGGTGAGAGGATGAATGCAGTGCTGAAAACATTTAATAAGCAGTATTATGGTAATTATGGAAAATCAGCGCCCCAGATAATAATTGTTTCCTTCTCGTGCAGTATCAAAATACAGACACTCAGTCACCTTTGTCTCTAAATTTACTAATAAGATACATAATTGAATAGAGAAAGCACACTTCATTATTAATGCAGTTTAGCTATTTTATGACATTTTCTTCTGACATAATATTTCCAAGTCATCTTTAATAATCTTTTTAAAAGACAAGGCTAGACTTTAACATGGAAAACATTATGTTAGATGCTATTTCTGACGCTTTTGATGGTATATTTGTTTTTATATCCATGTTTGAACCTCACACAAAGCAATATTAGGTTGAGGCCACAGAAAGGTTTTAATCTCATTATATATCATTGATTTCTGTCTACTATTATCAACTTTAAATCACATTTAGTGCAAGCATTTTATCCCTTAAAATATGTTTAACAGAGTTGAAATGAAATATTTAAAAAACTGAATTTCAGTTGGGATTTCTGCTGGTGAAGATTCTCAGTCATCCAGGTCATAGTCATTCCAAAAAAGTTAAATAACAAACCACTGAACTTTGTTCTCTAGTAGCCTAGATTCATTTTACATGTCAAAATGTAAAGCTCTATATTATATATTCTTTGTCCTTAATTTGAAACTAGGCCTTACCTACTTTATTTGAATCTCAGATTGTTGCTTTAGGTGCAAGTCTAATAAAGCTTCCTAGTGGAATGGGTTAAACACTAAAAACAATTTTCCCCACAAAGGAAGAAGGGGTTAAGGGATATCAGACTAAAATGTAAAAAAAAAAAAAAAAAAAAAAAACTGTCTGTAAAGCTGTAGTTAAAATCAAGATCTTGATAAAATCTACTGTAATTCTTGATGATATCTGCTCCTAAATATATAGATGCTAATTTGACACCTTAAAATAGAGATTCTTGTCTAATCTGTGTGTAGATGACAGGTTGTCAATTTTTAGTTTTGGTGAAAACATGACTATGGGCTATTGTTTGAGGCTGTGATTAATTTTTAATAAAACCAAAATGGTGGTGGTTCAGGATAAATCCTACTTTAAAACCAAAACCTACAGTACTTTCATAGACAATAACTTTAACTGTTTGACCAACATGTCACATGTAAAGCTGGTTAATTCCTTTTTTTTATCACTTCTGTCACAAAGAGCCTGACCAAGTTTAAATAATTTTTTTCCCTTTTTTTCATATGGCCAAATGTGGTGGCTAATTACTTATAATTGACAACAGTAGATGTATATTTCTCACAAACATATCTAAATCTAGATTTTACATTTTCATTTTGACAGTTGTCATAATATCACGTTTGTTTTGACCTTGATGTAATGATAAACTGTAGAAATAAATAATTAAACTCACTATTAGTCAGTCTATGCACATGACTCAACTGTTTGCACAGTGGCATGCTAACTGCAGCATTACATTAAAATGTGATGTGTCTTTAGTGTAGAATTTTTTTCTTTTATAAAAAGTGATTTCTTACAAACAATTAAATGTATCGATCTTGGAGGCAAATATTAAATATTTTAGCCTTCTTTCTGCTAGCAGAATGCCAGCAACAAATTAAGGAGGTGCAGTCACTTCATGCTTCGTAGAGCCAGATAAACCGTCTCCACTCAAGGACTTTCTGACATTTCATTAAAAGGAATTTCAATTACAGGGGTGGTATGATTTTTTTTGCTTTTGCATTTTTTAATCCATGTCATATGAAACCTTAGTATAGCTTGGTACTTAAAGCTGGTCTATATAAAGTTTAAGTGGACCCAAAAGGCTGATAACACAGCCACAGTTTGTGAGTACATACTGTGCTGCAGACAGGTGATGTTTAAATAGCTGTTTTCTTGAGTCTGACAACTGCTTCGATGTAAATCGCTCAGAAAAACGCCCAGGATAGGAGCAACAAACAACTTTGGGAGTTGAAGTGATTTGTTTTCTATGCAGTTCATGAATAAAGACACAGACATCCATAGACTTTAAACCCCAGCATGGACACTAAGATGGACACAATCCCACTCAACCGAGGAGACAATTGCACCCATGGAAAAGAAATAAGTTACACCTTAAAAAAACAACAACAAAAAAACAAGCAAGAACAGTGACAAGAAACGGGAGGGAAAGTAAACAAGACAAGGCGGACAAAGAGGTGTGCATGTTGTTAAACTCACAAGATGGGGTTATACTTGTGTGACGGCTGCAAAGTCATTCAGGAGCACAGATAAGAACAGTTGACTGGCTATCAGCGGGGAAAAGACCTCTGTAACAAATAAAATGAGCAGACATATTTTTTTCACATTGTCAACAACACAGTGTGGCTTTGGGTTACACATAGTGTCAAAAACAAATGATCGGTTTATCCTAACCACACAGCCTGTCAAAGGTTCATGACACCCTATAGGTCTGCCAGACAGAGTTCTTTTAGCAGGAGATTCCCAGCTAATGAAGCAGTAAGTTGTTTCGGTTTGAAAGTGTGTTTCTTTAGCTTAATCTTATTGATAATAACCTTGAAGAGATATTGTTTATGATGTCAGATCAAGGCAACCAGGAACTGTTTGAAGGCTTCCTTTTCATGAGGTTAATTTCATTAAAAATAAACATTCACAGCCCTTTTCAGTTTGGCTCCTGGCTAGTCTTCTGTGCGTCTCTCGTGTTGATTGGTGGTGCTCAGAAACCTTATATTTATGTAAATTTAAGTAATTAAATAATTTCAGACCAGGAGGCATTTTAGATCGTCACACAGCCTGATTTGATTATGTTATTTTTTTGAAAACAGGATTTAACTTAGCATAGACACCAATCTTGGGCTGCCACCACCTAGTTTCTCTCTCTTTTCCTACATTTTGATAAACATGTTTTTAAAACCTGATGCTAATACCAAAATATATATAGTATATCAACAAGGAAACAGCTTGAGGACGTTGCTTAAGGTTCAAATTTTGCCCGGATCCTGTGTAACAAGATTTTTTGTTTCATATAATGTAATCCAAAGTTGAGGAGAATAACTTGTCAGTGATTCTTAAAAGAGCTTCTTGATTAAGCATTGCAGTGCATTCACCTTTTTAAAATACTGTCACCGTGCTTCTTGCTTTGTTTACATTTTGACTGATTGGATTGTCTTTCTATCGATTGCCTCATTTGAGATGAGGAACAACAGGAAAGTCTTTAGAGAGCGTGCTGCATTGATTTTGACGCACTGCAACCTTTGACTTTCACAAGATTGTTACCTCAGCAGTAAAAAGGATTCACGACCAGCATGTGTTGCTTATGTAGATTGTAGAGTCACGCCTTTATTCAGAATTTTTCCTATAGACCAGACCCATAAATATTCAGCTCATCTCTTTGTTTTCCTCTTCATCCATTCCTGGACTGGACTTTCCTGTTAAAAACTTGACCAAAGTCATTTCAATAACACAAACACACACGTTCAAAAATGCACAGACTCCCCTGTTACCTCCTATGCCTTCTGCAATACGCTGATAAGGCCCTCTCTGTTTCTTCCCCAGTGTCTCTTGCACTTTCTTTGTCCTCCTTGCTTTTCTGAGTATCTTTTCAGTTTTGTTCATTTTGTTACATCTGTGTCTCTCCTTAACTGTCTTCCAATATCCTTCTATTATTCCCCCCAATCACTGTGTCTGTCTTTGTTATATTCCCTTCGGTTCACCTTCAAAAAAGCATTTTTCGCAGTGTTCAATCTTCTGTTTTTTCAAATTATGTTTGTAATATGTCATAAATTGCTCAATTAGTGAGATTATTCATAAAGAATTGTGCTTTTGCCATGTTGGGATTGTAAAAAGTGGCCATAGTGGTTCTAAACAAATATGCATTCCACAAGTAGGAAACTGCGGCACTATCACCTCAGAGATTACGGTACTGCCACTATTTATAATGAGTTCTTTCGCCAGACCAGATATCTGTATCACTTGAGGGAGCAAAACCTTACCTGTACGAAATTGTTTTTAGATTCAACATAAGTTAGAAAATTTCTGACATAAGATGGAAACTGAACTTGGTGGATCCATCCATATCTTTGCTGATGAAAATGAAAACCATCTTTTATGCACAGACAGCCTATCAATGACTGAGCTTGCCAAAGCAGTATTCTCATTGAAAATCAAACAATATACCAGATTTGTGAACTCTAATGGTGGTGTAAAAAAGGCAGCTGTGTGGATCAGACATGATATAAGACAAGACAGCAAACAAGTGGGGCCACCTATGTAGAATAGGACTCTTAATTCCGTAAAATGATGATTGCAAGCGGTCAATCGTAATAGGAATTTTATGATAGTGGTACAAGCTTGTTAAGTGATGCTCTTGTCTTCAGATCTGTTGTGGCTTCATTGTAGATGTCTTCCTGCCCTGCACCAGGCTGGAAGATGATTACAAAATGTTCTGTCTTATTATAGTTTTTTTGCTACTATATGCTGTTTTAAGTGTACTATGCTGTCAATCGTTTTTTCTTTGGCATCCATCCATCCATCCATCCATCCATCCATCCATCCATCCATCCATCCATCCATCCATCCATCCATCCATCCATCCATCCATCCATC
>NW_015151618.1:166056-189375 GCF_000732505.1 Cyprinodon variegatus
TGCCATAACAGACTACATGTAATTTTACTTTTTAAACATATTGGAAGCTACCATGTCCTGGATAACTGAAATCCTCACCAGCATACAAATAAAGAAACAGTTACTTTTCAAGAATCAAACTAACTGATTAGGCTCGGTAAATAAACATTTAATAAACATATTAAACATTTACATTTAATTAAATGTAACATTGTTATAAAGAAAAAATTAGTAGAATATACTCTTTCACTTACCGTAGATTTGGGTCTTTACTCTCAGTAAATGAAAGCATTTGTGGCCGATTCCTCTGTATGATTCTTTCAGAAGATCTATATGTAAAAAAACATTAATTGTTGAAAAGTAAAAAAAATATTCAGAAAAGTTATTGTTTTTGGCCTTGGTTTGGTTGTATGTTGGATGTTTCAGTATCTATACAGTAATTACAAACACCCACACAATTTAATTGAATGTAGTCTTCCTGCGAAAAAGATGCAAAAAGATCATTAGTCAAACAGAGGATGTTATGAATACATAAACATACTTTGATAGAGTGCCATATCTGTTTATTGAGTTTATTTCATGCATTTACTAGTATCACATCAAGATATGCCCTGAATAAAACGAGGACATCTGTTCTGAAGGTTTTAAGAGCAGTGAGATCAGATAGCTATGTAACAGAACGGGGAAACAGCAGTCATTAAATTTCCGCCCTTTTATGTCTGGAACATTGTTCAGATAAAAAAGAAAAAGGAGCTGTTTTTTCCCCCCTTTGAATGTAGATATAGAAAACAATGATTATAGGAACTTAATAGGAATATGTATTGCAATACTACTTGAAGAAAAAGCATATATAATTGCATTCAGTTAAAAAGGTTTGAATATGAGACTTCTGTCACTGGCTTAAAAGTTGAATATATATATATATATCCCCCAGGGATGCTAGTTAATTATGTAAAAATAGTAAAGTACTAAAAATATGTGTTTATATCATGTTTTAAGTCTTAATTGTCTTTTTTTAATTACTAATACTCAGCATGAAATAGATAATGATATTTTAAATACTGAATGTTGGTAACCTCACTTTGATTTAATTTTGGACACAACAAGATAGACTGCTACTGATTACTTTCATTTTATGATGTCTATTTCATTCACAATTTTCCTTCAGCTGCCTCATTTAACTGACCTCATGCATTATACGCAATAGTCCTGTGAGCCCCCCAAAGTTTACTTAAGGTTATTATATCAGAACAGCTGTTTCCTGTGAGTAAATCAAACAACTAGCAAAGGTTAGACTAACACCAGACAGACTCCATTCACCTATAAGTATTATTAATCTATTACTCTAAAACTGTCCGCTCTCCTTCTCTTTTCTCTTTCTTCTCTTTCTCTCTCTCTCTCTCTCTCTCTCTCTCTCTCTTTCTTTCTTTCTCTCTCTCTCACACTCCAAGACACACATATCTCACTTCTCTGAGCTCAGCACAGCTCATGGCACTCAGAACAGCAACGAGTGCAATGAATGACATGCACTTGTACAGCTTAACTTAGGCTTTGGAGTGTGCGTGTCTTTGTGTGGAAGCGTATTTGATGTCAGCAGGGTTGATTCACACTCACTTACCCCCCGACAACTGAAATCATACCACCCGCCTCTTGACGAGCTCACATCACACATACTCACATACACACAAAGCTAATTAGGAGTCTTCATTATTGTTGGATTATGCTGTTCAGCTCCAGAGCTACAGGCATTCTTAATGGATCCAAAGGAGCTAAAGACTGTTAAGTACACGCACCAGAGTGATACAATAGATTTATGCACAATAAGTTCTTATGAAGCACTGTATACATATAACGTTTTTACTTTGACAATTGTTTTCTGTATGGAAATGGTTGATCACACGTTATGCTGACTGCATTGAAGAAGTCAAGCTAAGACCTGAAGGGACAAGCACAAATCATTGTCATCCTCAGCAAAATTCCAGCTGAGGATCAAACCAGTAATACTTTGATTGATCGTTTCACCTGCTGAACCACCATGTGAGGTCCCTCTGGTTCTGTCCTTCAGCTCTCCCTAGGGTGGCAATGTGTTTTTTTTTTTTATTTAAATCAAAGACAGTCTGATACTAAATAAGGTTTACTTCTTTAAACCCCTTTTCAGACAATTTCCCTTAATCGATGTAATTTTTCTGGCTATATGTAATGACAGGTTTATTTGGTGGAGGGTTTTGTTTCTATTTATGTTCAGGTGAATTTAGTTAGTTTGAAAATGGGTGTTTGGTTTGGTTGACGTTAACTAGTATCTTTTGTGTGTATTAGGTTGATTTATTTATTGTTGTTTGTCAAAATTGCCTGAAAATGAATTCCTAATCATTCATCCCTTCATTCATTCAATCCAACTTTACTTGTGTTTTAGATTAAATCTTTTACATTTTTTAATGAATCCACCATCTAAGTATAGGTTAGTTCTTACTCCAGTATTAAATGTAGTTTTAAAAACAGTTGTGCTCTTCTCCATGCCTAATACATTACTAAGACTGGGTATATTTAAAAAAAGAGACAATTAGAATGATCACGTCTGCTAAAAAAAAAAAAGAAACACTTTACAGGCCTGTTGCCAGGTACATTAACCAGGCAAAAGCCAGATTGATACCGAGTTGAATCCAAATTGAACTACGTGTATCGATCTGGAAAGCCTCAAGTGGAAAGTTTTCACAAAAGGGAGGAACATTCGGTACAATTCTTCGAGCTGATGGAATACCTGTCTCACATGTCAAGTTTTAAGTCAATCACAGGAGCATTAGCAGCTTGATTTGTTTCACAACAATGGTTGGGTAGAACACGCAACTTTCTTCCCATCCACAAAGGCAAAAATTGCATCCTTTTGCACATTTCTCAAAGGAAATAGAGGGTATTCCAGCTGAAACTGAAGACAGCCATTTTTGTTTTGCTTCAGCCTTCCACCTCTGGTTGATCACTGGCATCATATTGCACACTTTTGACCCAAATGCAGAAAGAATTTTCAGGAGAAAACAGTATCAGAAAAAAATTGTATTTAATGAACAAGAGAATAATGAATAAACAAAATGATCTGAAGGAGAGGCAGCAAGGGGGGTAAGGAGCTCTGAAAGGAAAGATAAAGTGAGACTTTTGTTGACGCACTGGAGTTAAAGTGTGTTTGATTTGAGATTATTGTAGTGGATGAAGATAGCCACCAGAGAAACAAGAGTGTATCCTGGATTGTTGTATGGCAGACATTTTGAGCAGATCCAGGCTTGAGGCCAGAGGCAGAAGACGTTCAGGAAATCCAAACTAAGTTGGAGGCTGACTGTGGATTGTGAGAGAAGCTAGTGCAGATACACCAAAGAGGAGGAAGTTTAGAGGAGCGGTAACAAGTTGATGATAATGACACCCCAAAATAACCAGAAGGCTAAACATTTCACTGTATCAGCAGCTATTGGAACTGTGTAGTTTGATCCACGCCAGAATTTAATTTCCTTTAAAAAAAATAGAAAACAAAATATAACACTTTGGTGTTTAACAAGAATAAAAATATCAAAACTATTTGCTAAAAACTACTTTACTTGCATTTTTTGGGTCATCAGATGACTGTAATCATTGGGTGCATCAAAGATGGACTAAAAGCTGAGTACAGAGAGCTGGGGAACTGCTTTGTGGCATGCTGTGGAAACAATCATCTGACCCTGAATGTTAACAGAAATAGGGAGATGATTGTAGATTTCAGAAGAAATTGGAACAAATTCAAATCTGTTAACATCCTGGGAGAAGAAGTGGATGTGGGGGAGGAGTATAAAATCCTTGATGTTCACATGGACAAAAAACTAGACTGGAGACACAACTGTGTAGCCATCTACAAAAAGGGACAGAACAGATTGGACTTCCTAAAGGCTGATTCATACCTCAAAACTAGGTCGTCTGCGTAGGTGAACAAAAAGACATCCTCGCCCCCTCCGCAGACAGTCTGCAGCACCTCTCCCAAATTGTAGATGACTGCAGACAGTGGCGCAGACAGGAAGCCGGCTTGTTTTATTTTTATGACCGAAATTGCGGAAAACAACTCGTGAAGTTGGAATAGCTAGAAGAGCGAGGTGCGCGAGAACGCTGGGACCCTTTTTCCACCTGGATCCCTGCTCTTTTTGCCCTCATGTCCCTCCGTTGTCACACAAACTTGCCCCCACTTTCTCACCGCCTCGGCCATATCTAGACCCACAGCGTGTAGCACAGACCATGCTTCAATACTGGGCATAAATCAAAAATGTCTGCGTCAAGCTCACTGCGACACACTGCTGCAGGAGGATAACCAGCCCTTGAGAAAGCTTAGGTCCTTCAGCATGTGTAGCAAAATGCTACATACCTTCTATAAGTCTGTTGTGGAGACTTTGATCTCTTCATCCATTCTCTGCTGGAGTAACAGTATTAGAGCTATTGACTTTAAAAAGCTCAACAAGCTTTCCCAGCTCTGTTCAATGAACAGAATTCTTCATAAATTGAAGAAAATTATGTACAACAGTTAGTATCCTCTTCAGAAGATTTTTAAGCAACAAAGTGTTCCCTTGGGATTTATAAAGTCTTTTAGATTTGAATTGTATGAATTACATTTTCACTCTTATTTAACAATATCTCCAGCCACCATAATATCCTTAAATTGCATGAGTGTCTAAAGATTATTCTCAGTAAAATGTGTTTCTATGTCCCAAAAAAGTAAAAAAACAAAAAAAAAAAACATTCCACTGAAAGTTTTTCGCTTCCATTCCAGGAAGCTTTTGCAATTAAGAAATTATTCATTTTTAAATTGAATGCAAAGCATTTTAATTCATTGAAAAAAGATCAATTTTTTTTCATAATATACTCTCACTCTCTCTAAACAATGATGCAGGATTACTAACTTTGCTGACATTTAGACAAATTAATCACCTAAAGCTAGATGGGAAATTTTAAACATCACTGAAAGCTAGCTGCCAGGGAGAAGAAGAGCAGATTAAGCAGGTTATGGATAATAGAACATTGGAATTCATTTTTTAGGGCACACTCATACTTGAACTCTAAATCTTCATAATATATTTTTGTGAAATCCAATGCTTTTAATACAAAATTGCTAACCTTTGTTACCCAATCTTACAATGATTGGTATGATAATGTTTAACAAGTTGTATGTTAGCTAATTTGTACAGCATTTATATGAGGATATTGTTTACATAGATTTGCAAACTCTCATATTTCTGCACAGTGGCATCCAGAAACCGTTCCATTGCATAAGGGAACGTTGGTGTTGCAGGGACCTGACCTCTAGCATGATGTCACTTCTTGAAAATGATCTGCTTTTCTCAAAAATCTCTTCTTCTGCTAATCGTCCCTTCTGTCATAAAGAACCTGGAGTGAAATGCTTTCCATCTGGTAATGACAGCTCCTGTTGCTGTGTCTCCTCATGTGTTTGCTTGTGACAGTCTATATTAGAGCAGACATATTTGTTTCTGCTTAGGGCTACATGGCTGTGGTACTGTGGAGCTGTGTATGTGTATACTATATGTGTGAGGATTTTCTGCATTTGCTCGATGCTCATAGCCACAGTACTACCACAGTACTGAACTTCACTTGTGCATTGCATCGTATTGCATCACCAGTCTAAAAGATCATGAAATATCTGACTGCTTTTAGTTACAAACTGGAATTTAAAATATTGTAATTAGGTTCCTCCATGTGTTGAGTTAGAGGGTGGAAAATAGTGAGGGATTGTGAATATATTTTTCATTGGGGATGAAAGTTAAAAGTGAAGAGAGAAAAAGGGTTAGGCACTCACTATTTGATGGATCTGTGAAAATGAGCGATTGG
Source organism: Cyprinodon variegatus (assembly GCF_000732505.1). NCBI lineage: Eukaryota > Metazoa > Chordata > Actinopteri > Cyprinodontiformes > Cyprinodontidae > Cyprinodon > Cyprinodon variegatus. The sequence continues at coordinate 171,883 of NW_015151618.1, forward strand.
AGTACACCTACAGTTCTAGAGTGCACAAAAATGTGATCTTGTGCCTCAATGCTGATCTTTCTCTCTCCTTTGAAAGTTTGACTTTTTACCCTCAGTCCAAAAATAAAAGAAAAAGTGAATTTCATTTAATAATTTGAAATAAAGAAAAATGGCTTCTAATTAAAATACAGTATATAAGATATGCTTGACAGTATACCATGCCTGTTGTGATAAATATGTCTAATATATGTTTAGAAGTTGTATACAACCAGTTAATTTAGATAAATTCAAAGGGTTATGAGATATATTTTCAGCGCTAATTCTTCTTCTACAGAAATGAGTCTATAAGAGGGTCCATTCTCATTTTATTTACATTCTGATAGAAGATGTTCTACAAGCTCGGACAGATGATACAACTGGCAACACATAACAGAGCTCTGGTAGCCTGGATTGTTTTCGGTGGACACATTTATAAAGACGTGTGACACAATTATGTCAAGTGAAGGACAAAGACCATAACCTAAACGTGCAATTTATCAAGCATTTCATGATAAATTGCATGTTTATGTCTTTTTGGTCTGCAAGGATTATAGTTGCATTGACTCATCACAAACTACTATATTAAGTGAAAACAAATCTTCATACCACCAGGCTTTGACTAATTAATCCACTAAAATTAGCAACTTACACTTTGGGTACTCTTTAAAAAAGCAAAATGACAAAAAACTGTACCATATGTTTCAGGGCCATCATAGTGTAGGTTAATCCCAGCTTATTCTAAAGGGATAGGTGAAGGGTGAACAGCTGTGGCTTTAAAGTTAAAACTTGTTTTCATGGCCATGCTTGTAAGTGGAACATATGTTTAGCATGCTCACAATGATTATTATTTTCCAGCTACAAAATAATTTTGCTGGTGCAAATGAACTATATAATGCTTAGTGTTAGTTATCTGGATCACATTTGACACCATCCCTAACAAGCTAAATAAAAGAAACGCCAACATAAGTTCTGGTATCTGAATTAAAGGTATTTACTATATATTTGACAGCTACATCGCAAGACATATTGAGTGGTTTACCTGGTGTAGCGGTTCAGTGGCTGTGTTTTTGGTTTGGTGTTTGTCACGGTCCTGGTTGTGTTAAGTCTTCTGTTAGTTTTCAGTTTCACGTTGATCCATGTTGTTCTTTGTTGTTGTTTTTTTTAGCTTTATTGGTGTTTTCTGAATATATTTGAGATCATAGGCTTTTCTTTGCCCTCTGTTGCCCTCTGGTGTTAGTCTCCTTTTCCCTAGCTCCTTCTAGAAGCCTGTGTTCACACCTGCTCCCAATCAGCTCATTAGTCCTTTCTTTGTTCAGTCTCCCATAAATACTCTCCTTTTGCAGTTTCTTACTGCCTGTTCATTGTCTTTCCCCAGCTCCTCGTGAATGTTTTCCCTGATGTCTCCATGGTTCTGGTTTGTTTTACATTTTTCTGTTGAATTTTTGGATTCCTGCCTTAGTTGCTAAGTCATAATTATTTGATTTTTTTTTCTGTCAAAAAACATAAATGGTTATTCTAGTCATAAGTACAGATCATAACAATCAATACATGCTCAACTTTACCTTTAATAGAACGAAAAGAAAATCAAAAGTAGATATTATTGGCCAAAATATGATAATGTTGTCTTTTTTTCATTAGAAATGGTAAATTAAAAATTTTTATCACTACGCTAACATTATTCCAAAAGCTCTAAGAAGAAATGTGTTTATAATAGTTTTAACACTACTTTAGCCTTTATGATATATATATAGTTTTCTGCAGAACAAAATGTTTTTGAACACCCTGTTGCATTTTCATGGTATATACAGTATGGATATGCTGTTGTTTGACCTGCCTATACCACTATTTTGTTAAAACGAATTATGTAATATATTAGGGTGACCAAACGTCCGTATTTCCCGGGACATATCCGTATTTCACGTCCTGTCCCGGGCGTCCCGGGTTTTTTTTAGAAAGTGAGGAAATGTCCTGATTTCACTGCGCACGACGCTCCGTGTGACGTAATCCCTGAGCCGCGTCAGTGTGGGCAGCCCTGTTCTTAATCAGAGGCTCTGTTCGAAAACCTGGGCTGCATCCTCCAAGGACGCGGTCTACCTAAACTGGATCCTTCCAAGTCCTTGAAAATAAGGAGACCGGAAGAGTTTTGGCTGTAAATTCGAACAGGTCCTCCCTTCGGTGGGTTTGCTGTATGCTCTGTTGCTTAGCAACCGTGAAAGTTGACACACAAAGCAGGAAAAGAATGAATACCGAGGTTTTCAAAACTGTTTGTTTATTTATTTATTTTTTAAAAAGTTAAAGTGAACAAAGACTACACTCACAAGAATCCAGAATGGAATAAAGGTTCCAACCACCGGGAGCAGGAACAAATAAAATCAGATGTAATGATGGAAACCTTAGTCAGTTAAATAACCTGCTGCTGTCATTCTGCACATCTCTGATGTTGCTGCTATTTTCAAATATCAATTACTGTAAAAATGTCCATAGCTGCATATTGGTAATTAATTATCCGGTTTTATATTGTTAAAACACTTTACAGAATTGCATTTTTTATATTTTAACTCTTCCCTATTATGTTATTCTTATACATTTTTCTAAGGTCCTTATTTGTGTGACCATTTTCAATAATCTTTCTGCTGCTGTAAATTTGCCCATTGTGGGACAATAAGGGGATTTTCTATTTCTATTCTATAAAAGGGTTAGAAATATATAAGTAAATCTAAACAATGTATCTACAAAATATATCTGCAAAATCTCTAATATTCAACAACAAAAAATACTTAGTTAAGCATATTGTGAAAAACAACAATAAAAAAATTAAACTCCTATCAGATTTATAGTCCCCACCCTGCAGATCTATTAGAATCTGTCCTTAAATTACAGCCAAACTCATTTACACAGTAACAGATAAAAACCTTTAGATAAACCAAACATTACCGCCACATATCTGACTCTATAACCATTAAAACAACTATTTTGATTCATTTCAGACGGAACTATTCACAGACTGGATTATATTAAACTGAACTTCCAATATTCATCACAGTTCGGCGGCAAGTAACCTTTACTCTGATCACGGAGCAAATCCCGATGATGAGACATTTGTTCTTTCAATCACCACCCAACCCCCCAACCCCCCTCCAACCCCCCCGCTCCAAGGTGTCCTGGTTTTCCCAAATGAAAATATGGTCACCCTATAATATATACCTGACACAGTATAGAATTTTTTTCCAGTAGTTTTTTTTTTTTTGTTAACAGCAATTCTGTATGACTTCAGATTAGGTGCCAAGGGATAGTTGTAGAAGATAGGTTTTAGCTTGAACTGTCTGCTTCCTGCTACCTTTGAATGCAAGGCTCAGAAAATGTGTCTGTGATGCTGAACTATGATGGACTGAATGCTGATTCAGCATCCCCTGCTGTCTATGTTACAGGAGGAAAGCTTGCCATCCTCTGCAGAGAATTAAAAATAAAAAAATCACATTTCCTTTAAAGTTACAAAAAAAGAATGATGAACTTGCACTACATCCACCATGGATGTAATTTATAATCATAAAACGAATCCAGAGACAGGCTTACGCTCTGCAGCTCTGATAGAGTGAAACATCTTACTGCAAGTGTATGTGTCAGTGTTAGGCCCTCAGGAAACAGCTAGCCTAGTTTGAGGTGTGATAGGAACATATATTCATTGAGATAGCAACATTCCTGAGGGGAATAAGTTGTGCTGACCACATGAGTTGTCTTTCCTTCATCTCGTGAGAGTGTATGGTTTAGTTGTGGTTTGGGGTATGTAGGACTTGTCTTTTATGCCCCTTTTTTCTACTCTGTGTGCATGTTTGGTTTAGTCTTTTATAGGTCCCATAGGGTCACAACTCTGACTCTGCACTTTTCCAACTTTTGCACCAACATTGAAGTTTTATGTTTTTATGATTTCAAAAATTTTACTTTTACTACAGTAAGATATATTTCTCCTTGATGCCCTTGTGTATTATTTTTTGTTTTGCTTGGACATGTTTTTAGTTGGGAATGAAAATGTAATCACTGAATTTTTGCATAATCTCATAGTGTAAGTGGGAATGGTCAGATTTAAGGGAGATTCATTTAAAGTTCATGATTTTAAAGGGTTATACTTTCTTATTCTATATCTGCATTAATAGTTTTTTACCACATGGAAGAGAAATATTCAGTTATTTTAAGGTCCTTTGCCAGACTTTCTTCTCTCATTCTTTCCACTCTGTGTCTTCAAGGTAAAAGCTATTCCCAATCTAATTGTTTGGCTTTGCATGTGTGTGTGAGTGTTTGCAATTATTTGTGCAAAGGTAGGTAGGTGTGAAGGTGTTTGAGTAACAAAGGGAATGAAAGATTGTTAAAGTCTCCAGCTGAGTTTTTGCTGACCCCATGCAGTAATGCAGTTTTGCTTCTTTTGCTCAAACGCTTTGCTGCTGTGCTCTCTATTACCCAAATACACGTTTGCAGAGAAAATCTATTGAATTCTAAGAGATTATTCTGTCTTAGTGGGTATGATAAGTTACACTTTAGCATGTCCATGAAAGGTTTCGTGAAAGATTCGGTGCAATAGAAACAGATTGTAAATTTGAAAGATTGAGCAAAATATGGGGCTGGCCAGAATTAAAAACAGTGGACAGTTAAATAAGCAATAAAAACTAAAAAGAGCAAAACTTACCTCACAGAATGGTATTAAATTAAATTTAGCTCAAAAAGGTTTAGGTGATGGTGCCTTAAACAGTTAAAGGACTGTTTGTTTGGTATGAAGCAAGAAAGGGCACTGCATACACACTAACAGACTATTGCTTAATTCCCCAAACAAAGAAGTGCCATTGTATTTCAAGTAATTTAGAAAAGAATTTGGCATTTTGAAAATTTTGACAAAATCAACCAAAAATAGAATAAAAAACATCAAAATAATAAAACTTAAAAGTTGAAGAAGAGGGAAAAAAAAACAAAAAAAAAACACTTGTTTAATATCTCAAGGTATATGTACAAACACTGAATGCAAATTTAAATACACGGTATACATATGACACATACATTCATCTAAATAAACACATACATAGAGTTGTATGTACCTGTTATATATATATATATATATATATATATATATATATATATATATATATATATATATATNTAAATAAACACATACATAGAGTTGTATGTACCTGTTATATATATATATATATATATATATATATATATATATATATATATATATATATATATATATATATACACCATTGAATTTGGATTTTAATGTAATATTCAAACGCAATCACTTATGGAAAGTTGTTGAACAGTAATCTATCTAGAAATACTGAGAGGATTAGTTATGCAGGGATTATTTATTCTGCAAGTATGCAGCAACATTTGGCAGGAATTAAACATTTTCAGGGCCAGGCCTGATATGAGACCCAATCTGAGTTTACTGCCTGGGAAGCAGATTGGGTTTATATAATCTTTGATTTTGCAACAGCTTCACTGATGAAACAGTTACAACTCAGCAAACAATGGTAACGAGGACAACTACTTTAGCAAGAAAAGCCTTCATAAAATAAAACTATATGTAAAATTAGATTAAAAAAAAAAGAAGAAGAAGAATGTCCTTCCATTTGGTTGAACAGGTGACTTAGTAACTTATGTTAGATTAACTTCTGAAAATAATTTTAGATATCTAGATTGTCAGAAATGACTGCAATAAATAACCCACAAATTGTTACCTTACCCTGAGCCAAATAGGCTTTAGGACATAAGTGCAATAATAATAATGGCTTTAGAGTTGATTAAAATTATTCCTAAATGTCTGGAATGCATTAAAGCCTATATGTTCCTTTTATAATCATTATAAACATAATTCGGAGCAATTGAGGATACTCCTTTTATGTTTTATGTATAAACATTTTATTTGGGCTCTGATGTTTGCATGATTTACATTTCTAATATCTAAACTGCTTTGTCTAAAAGCAGACTAGCTGCATGTAGATTGGATATTAATTCAGTTTCTAATGTTTCATGGGATAGATGAGAAAGCATCCAAATATTAAAGTAGGAATCATCCAAGAGGCTTTAAATTAGAATAAAACAGAACCTCCCCCTTGGAAGGCTTTGGAGCCCTGCAGTTACTCCACTCGTCTGGCCTCCTTCATCCCAGCTCAAACTGAATTAGGGGAATTAATGCGTCCACCTTCGAAGCTGCTAATTGACTTTCCATTGGCAGTGCTTCCATGGTGCTGACACATAATTTCAACACATCATGTGCCAGTTCTCTGTAATGCAGTGTTAAAGAGGTCACAGTCATTCCCTTATTTATATGGGTCCATGTTGGAATGGAGGGAGAAAGGAGTGAGCTCGGAGTATGAATTATTGCGCTTTTCCATTACAAGGTACAGTACAAAATTGTTCTGCCTGGCACCAGCCCTCCTTGCATCATTTTCTAATGCTAACAGTATTCTTTCGACATGGGCAAGATCAGCTGTTTATCACTCTAACGTATTTGAAGCTGTAGTGTCTCAGATACCCAACTTCCCTGTGACTTTCTTGTGAGAGATCTATAGGAGTTTACAGAGTTTTGGACAGACCGAACAACAGACTTTTTAAAGGGAAAGAGTTGGATTATTTTGTGAATGATCATGCTGAATAACCATGATGGAGGTTAAGGCTGGTCAGCTTGGAAAAAAAAAAGATTGATGTATAAATCCAATATTGTGGTTAATAATCATGTTGGTGCACACAATTAGCCATGCACATAAGGTACAATCGCTGCACACAAATAAGATGTCTGTAATACATGTTACCCTGTACGAAACTTTAAAAAAACTAAAAAGTGTGTCCTGTCTGCAGAGAGAGAGGATGCAATAAGATCAAACACTCAACTGAATTTAGTTTATATATAAATGTAATGTAAATCCCTCTATTGTCCCACAATGGGGAAATGTATTCACTGAATTTTGACCCATCCCCATCGGGAGCAGTGGGCTGCCACTGTGTGGTGCCCAGGGAGCAATCAGGGGTTAAGGGTTTTGCTCAGAAACCCAGAGAAAGGCTGGGGGGATCAAACCGGGTACTTGCAATCTTCTCGGAGCACAAGCGCCCTACTCTAACCCACTAGAGACAATTCAATCAAATAATATAGACAGATTAGTTAAGTTGTCTATCTAATGAAACCCTGGAGATTACACTGAGTCTTTGACTTGGCAGGGATTGCGCTTCCTGGAGGATCATGTAAATATTATACATTTACTTGAATTTCGTTGTACACTCTGTTGTACACTCTGCACCAATCCCTCACACTATGCAAGCATGCAGCAGGAGCAGAGAGGAAAAATTCCAGTACAACCAGGATGAAAAAGAATAACCTTCTGCCAAGGCTGACTGAGAACGCAAAGAGACAGAGCCAGGCATTAAAAGGGAACAAAGAAGCACTGATCCATAAATACTTTTTATGTCAGAAAAGGTAATAGTAAATTAGCTTCTAGACTCTGCCTAGGAAAGAAACAGTTAATATGATGAACTCTGAAAGGATAAAAGAGAGCACATACATTTAGGGCACGGTCAAAGCTGAGCCAATAGCCATGTTAAAGAGAGAAACAGGACTAAGCACTTAAAATAGGCCCATCTATAATGGAAGATGGTTGTTGATGGAATCAGCCAAACTGATTCAGTATGGTGTCACAGCAAAGCAGAGTATCAGGCCAGGTGAAGTTATTATGATGAGAAAAAAAAATCACACATATAGTAATGCAGAATTAGACAATAGAAGTAATAATGAAGCAGAATGATGAAAAGTGGTAGCTATATCCTCCAGCAGCCTAACCATATAACAGTATAGGGTAGACAGGATAACTTTAGGCACTTTAACTATAATCTTTATTTAAAAGGAAAGTTTTATATTTGAGAAAGAGGAGCTTAAATTATATTCTGGTTTCACCTAATATGAGAAATATGATCTCACTTTTTATTTTCCACTTTTAGTGGTTTGGTCAGCTATTAACGCTCTATCCAGATACAGGTTTAGAGAGCAGATCCAGTCATGCCTGAGTTTTATGTTAGAGATTAAATGGCAACAAAGATATTTGTGGGGGAAAAAAAGTGTCATCATCAATATGCCCGTGTAAATTCTCAGTCATCCAGCTCATGGCAACCACAAAACAGTCATAAATTGGAAGGCAACCTGGCTTTCACTCAGTTTGTTGAAAATGTTTCAACCCCTATACAGGAGTCTTTGTCAAATTTGTTGTTTAGCACCTGAACGGTCTGTGGTTGAGGTGCTGATGTGTTTAAGTAGCATGGAGGTTAATTCTCCTCAGCACATCCCAAGTCAGATACAAATCAAAAATCCACCCCCTGTTGAAGTGAGCAAGGGGTGGCTATATATGGGATATACTATCTTGATAGCAGAAAGATGAAGAGCAAGGGCCTTTAGCAAGAGGAAAACAATACGTCAAATATAATCATCAGTCAGTACTGCTAAATTACATGTAATTTATGCTATGCTCAAACAAACAAGCTACCTTTAGCTTCAGACATTGAAGCAAATGCTACCACCATGTTACAAAAGAAGACGGCTTAGTGACTGGTCACACTGTTCACTTTTTACAACCAGTGCGTTGAGGAATTGTTGTATTATGCATCTGATTAGTTTCAAAGAAAGGTTGCACACATTCTGTTTACTTGTATATGCTTGTAATTTCAGTTTCTTTGTTTTGCATGTAATGATTTATATATAGGTGCCAAAAATCACAAGCGTTTAAAGGTGAGTGGGAGCTCATGGGGAGAAAATTGGGCAGGAAACCTGTGATGTAAAACTATTCTCGACCAGAATAGAGATGATACTGAAGATCAGCCACAGTTACGTAGGCTATAATTTCTTCAGTTATCTTTCATGTTTTTCTTTTTTTTTATTTCAGACATTTCAGAAACAAAGATGAGATTATTGTACTGTACTATGAAACCAGGATATTTTTGCTTAAGGTTAACCTAACTCCTTCATCTACAAATTGAAGAAACTTTGATTCCATAACACTACACCAGTTTTCGAATCACATTTTGTAGTTTTTAATTGCAACAAAAAGGCTTTTTTGGTATGATTCAGGTCTTCCTACTATTTACCTACAGCTTGAAAAAGAAAATAACACAAAATAAAACAAACAGAAAACAGAGAGGGGTGGCTCAATCAGGTTCAAAGCTTTTAATGGTCCTATAATTATATATTTTTTCAAATTACTGGAAATGTAGTTCCTGAATGAACTTTTTTTTTGTTTAGCTGTAAACAATCTGCAGTTCAACCAGCAGTACTTAACACGCAGGGATTTCATAAAACTAGTTATCTTGTTTTGTCTAACTATAGAGGTTGTGCACATTATGTTTTTGATCTATTCATTAGTTACATAGTTTGTTGACTAACTTGTGTTTTTTTTAGCTTTTAAAATTGTATATAAAGCGATAGAAAGGCGTTCTTGGCTTCTATGGCTAAAGTCATACTCAAGTTATATAATTTCTATGCACTAAGAGATGTATATTTTATATTTCTGACCTGATTCAGAAGCACAATCCTCTACAAAAGAGTTCTAAAATTTTCACCAAGCTAATCACATTTACAGCTTTTCTCCAAATACTGTATCTCTTTATAGTACAAGTACCTGGAATGTTCCTTTGGTGCATTACAGGTGCACTGAGTGCTCATTCCCTTTAAGGGTATACATTTTCCATTTCTTTGGGGCATTTGTAAAGACTTACATGTATCTGTAAGACGTTATCATCTCTATTAAAAATTATCATTCTGGAGAAAAACAAGGTCCTAATATTACAATTTATTTAGCGGTTTTAGATATTACTTTTTACGGTATTACTTTACACATTTTTTGGCATTTGTTCAGATTTTATAGTATTTTCCAATTTCTATTACCCCTTTTTCTTATCTTGTGACCTTTACTGCATTTACCTCTTTATCTAGTCGCCTCTCAAACGCTGGAAGGCTTCTTTCCTGCCCAGTTCACACCACTGGTGCTTCTCAACTCATTCTACCCCCCATTGTCATTACCTGTGTCTCTCTCCACATGACCTCAATTCACAGGCAAGCTCACATCTATTGCCTCTGTTCCTCTTTCTGTCTTTTGCCAGGTGTAGCTGTACTGTGCTTTAGGCTGATGTGTGTGTAAGGAGCAGCACAAGAAGCATGTGTGTGTGTGTATATGTATATATATGTATATGTGTGTGTTTGTATATATATATAAAAACCGACACACATGCATAAGTGTTTTTTCTGAGGAATGTTTGCTGTGCTGTATACTGGTAAAACTCTCGCCTCTCAATGTCCTCAATTTTCAGGCAGCCATCTCCTATTTTTTCTCATTCCTTCTTTTTCACCACATGCTTCTGTCTCACAATCCAGGTGTTTTTTTGTTTTCAGCTTGGGGCTAATGTATGTGTGCAAGACATAGGGTAAAGAAAGAGGAGGGTAAACAGGAAGAAAGGGAGGGAGGATGCCCTAGTTTTGCAGAAAAAGTAGAGGAACAAAAGTTTCTGAAATCTCAGCCATAACCGTGAAATCCTTATACAGCAGGGGGATTTAAAATTTGTCCGAACGTGTGCTAATGTAGTTTGATCTCAACTGTGAAGATCTGTCGTTTTCCCCCCAGCTTCACACAAGATTTATTCACTTGCAACCATCGCATAAGTGGTGTAACAATAACTGAAAAAAAGTTTTAATTGCAAGAATTTAATGATCTTTTTCCTGATTTTATTTAGCCTATGAGGTCCTTCTGCTCAATTTCCCCTCCATATATTAAGAAATCCCCTTCAGCAGGGAACATCAAACACAGTAAAGAATTGTGACTAAAGAAATGTGATGGAGTCTTTGGATGGAAAAGAAAATGAGTGCTGAGGCTCGAAGTAAGCTTGTGGAATCCTGCACTGATGACTGGAATCATAATTCATTAATTCAGTTTGATATATAGAAGGGAAATTCCTGATAGGCATATAAAAGAGGAACTGCTATTTCTGGAGTATGTTAATTAAATGCAAGGGTTATTGTCAAATCATCAAGGGTACTTTTTTCCTCAGGGGCTGTGGTTGGCTTTCACTGTTACATATAGTCTTACTTTAATTAGACACATTCAGGTATCGGGTAGGTATGGATATCAATACTGTAAAAAAAAATTAGGGTTCGATTTAGATGTAGTAATTGCACAACTTCAGTATTTTTTTTAATATTAGTGCAGATTTATTTCCTTTAGTTTAATCATACTGACAAAAAGTATCTGTTAGCCAGTTACATAGAAACTGATTCTTTTTTTTTTTTTTGTTGCCCGCAGCATAATTCTGTCTAAATTCTGCCTTTATTTGAGCAAATTCTCTTATCAGAAATAGTAGAGATAATTCATATTTGTTACTTAGTAAGCAATGTTCATATATTTTCAAGATAGTGGGGTTTGACCTATGTGGTCATCTCTATAGCCTATTTTCCCCTGAAAATTCTGGTTCACCATGTATTTTTCAAACATAGCTCCACTCGCTTACAATCAGCATTTGGTTACCTTCCCACTGGAAAAAAAAAGTTGTTTCTATCCGTAGTTGGCAAGCTACGTGGTCTCTATCCCCCCGCAGCTGTGTGTCTGGTGACACCATCATGCTGGGTTAGCTTTGATGATGTCACCAGTGTGACAGATATCAGAAAAGCAAACAATTTAGAGCAACATGTAAGGAACTCAGGGCATAAAAGGTGTGCTGTATTGTTTCGTTCTAATATTTGTCCGACTCTAACTTACCAGTGCTCCACCATGTATCGAATATATACAGAGCTGTTTCAGCTTTGTAACTACCCGATCTGTCCTGGAAGCATGATCTGTACCATCAGAATGTAGAATACTAATACATATCTTTACAAAATGTTTTATGACTTTTTCTGAGACAATTTCGATGCTTTTTACATTTTCTCAGGTAACTTGCTTGTCTGACGTCGTCATCGGACATGCTCCGATGTCCGGCAAAATATATGATTAAACCATGTTTATCTGCATTTTAGTCGTTTATTTCTTTAGGTTATGCTCTATAAATCATAACGTTAACACAAGAGGAAAAAAAATATGTAATTCAAAAAGACTAGATTTATGTTTAAATCCAAAACCAAAAATGTTAGGTCCCGGAAGTAACATTGGATCCCATTTCTGAAATTGGAAATACATGATTTACCTTTAACACATTATATTTAATTATGCTTACTATTTTTGGGGAGGGTAAAACATAATTTAGGTCTTTTATACAAAATAAAATTGATGGCGACTCAGATGTACATTTGGTTGTGCATGCACAAATGAGCTGATGGTTCGGATCGTGCTTCCGGACGGATCGGGTAGTGACAAGCTTGTTAGATTAAACGTGATGGCACAGTGTGTTGACGTTGTCTGTATGTTGCGTTCAATGTTATCAAGTAAAAAGATAGAAGATAGTCAACTTGGCTCTGGTTGACCCACTAAAGCTTGTTACTATTTGTTGAATATGAAAAAGTTTGTAACCAATTAATAAAAAAAATATAAATAAAACCTACCTGTGTTGATAAGATCAATTAATAAATATCTAACTAGAGTAGTGCAAAAAAATGTGGTCAATGAGAAGTTTGAGTATGTATATATCAGTGGCATTATTGTATACATTCAAGCCTGTATTTAGAACTTTAGGTTTTAAAAAATCTATTTACTCACATGGTAGATAAAAAAAGGTTTGATACCAAGAGCCCAAAATCAACGTTTTATCAGAGATTATTATACACTGGAGTTAGCCTAACCTACCATACTTTTAATTATTTTGACTTGATGATATCAAATCAAGCAGGAATAGAAAGTTACACTTTTTTGCGGGGTCGGTTTGAGATTGCGTTTGCTGAGATTTGTTTGCTTATTCCAAGTCACAGTGTTAACATTCTTCTGTAGGCAGGTAGAGGTACATTGCAAATGATGTAATCCAGAGAAATATCAGCACAGTAAGGTAGCTGATGTCTTCCTATTCTTTCATTTTGATCTTATCGTCCGCTTGTTTCTCCTTTCCCTCTGTGCCTATCAGTGGTCTCAGTCCTTTTACTATCCTCTGTTTGCTCGTTTTGGTTCCTTCTCTTATAATGTGTTCCATATTTAAGAGGATGTAACATTATGGGATTTGGTGCTTCCTTTGTTCATTGTCCATTGATTCATTTGTTTGCATATTTACCCCTTTGCCCCTAATTTGTATTTGATAAAGAAGTATTCTTGCTCCCCCTGTTTTCTACATCCTCATCTCCCCTAGTTCTTTATTACCTTCCACTCTCTTTCCTCTTCGAAATGGGAGATTGAAAGAAGATGAGATTCATAAGGGGATGAAATCATGAAAAGGAAGGTTTTAGTGAGGATGGGGATTCTGGAATAAAGAGGGTGAGGGAACACAGGGAGATGATCAAAGGAAAGGAGACTTCTCAGAGAGTTTCTGATTTAAATAGAAGATTAAATTGAATTATTTCCAAACTGAGAGACAGTGGGAAAGGAGGGAAGAGATAGAAAAATGGAGGCTGATATATGATAAATAAAATGGGCCTCTGTAACAAATTCTAAAGTAAATAGTCAACGACATCTTCTTCTCTTTTCAGGCTTTCCATTTGTTTGGTGGGAAGATTAACTTACTTTCATTATTTTCATGCACCAGTGATTTTTATATTAAAGTGAGAAGCTTAATGCCAGAAATTAAAAGAAGGCCTCTCTTACCTACTTTCACATGCACCATATCCCCTCATATATGGAAAAATGCTGCCAGTGCAGGTAATAAAATCACTTCCATTCTTTTGCACAAAGCTCATTAGGTTTAGTGACCAAATTCAGTAGCAATAATGTGAAGTTCCATGGCATTTACTAGCATCCCTGGTAAAGATGAGTAAAACAAAAATAATGCAGCTGCATAATCCTATATTGAAAGATTCAACAGAATATATTTTATTTGCTCAGAGAGCAAAGACTAACCAAGTATGTTAGAAGTTTATTTTTATACACTTTCTGCTTCTTTTGCTTTTAATAGGTAAGCATTATTATAAGATCTTTAAAACCCAAGTACAACTACAGTTATTGCCATTTTGGTACTTGCCGATATTGAGTAACAATAAAAATACTAAGCAAAAGCATACTGATAATGACAAATTGTGAATATATTCATTGACGTGTTTAAGCTGACAAATATGCAGTTTTCCTCCTTGACAATGTTTCTGAACATAACTTATGTTTTTCTCATTTTGCTTTTAGTTGTACTTTTGAATCAGCAGGGCTCTGCTTACAGACCAGACTTCGAATTACCCTCTGTCTGCTGACATAGCTCCTCCTTAACAGTCTGGATGCTTAAAGTCACTGACCAGCTTCTTGCTGCTACTGCTACCATAGCCCCTCCCACTACAGAGGCTGCTCCTAATGGGACTTCTCATGCTGTTTACTACCATTGCCACTTCGTGGTGCTGCCAGGTCTGCTCCCCACTACTTCCGTACTTGGGTTTTTCTTGCCACTGCTCCCACTATACCTCTTCTTTTGACTTGTCTTCACTTTGCAGCCATTACTGGGGTGGAGTGTTTGTCCACAAACAGGCTGTTAAATAATGCGAGTATCTGATCCTTTAGTGTCGGACCACATTTATGGATACGACATGAGTAGGAGTAACCTCAACCAGTATCGTTAAATATTGGTGTATCCTGGCTTATTAGGTTTCAGTATCTAGCAGAGGTACTCAAATCTGTGTCTAAAATTTCCTTTTTTGAAAAGATTAAGGATGATATATAATAAAAAGGCTCTGAGACCCTCTCAGGGGGGCATAACCGGTCATCCACCATGCCTATAAAGATGGTCAAGGGGTACTTTCCGACATAATTCTTGTTAAATTAATGTTAAACTCTTGTGTTTGATATGAGTTTTACTAGACTATGGCTATACTCACACTGTAGACAAATGTGGCCCCATAATCTTGTTTGATATTTTTCACTCAAAGGTGTAGAGGTATTTTAAACAGGGGGTGCACAAGGAGAAATGGGCTTGTACATGCTCTTGAACATTTTTTAAAGGTATTATCCTCCACAATACCTTTAAGTGATTCAGGTGACATTTTTTCATGACTGCTTGAAGAGGCCAAGTCAAATGGAATCCAACTTTTTCAAATCCAATGTGGACCCCATTTGTATATGGTTTTAAATCTGATACAGGTTGGATCTTTCAGAATCTGACTGCGGTCTGAACAGCCCAAGGGCCCATATCAGAATTAGCATAATGATGATGCCACTCTGTACTAATGGTGCGTATCGATAACAATTACAACAAAAATGGAAGACAGCATAGGTGGAGGCTTACAGTGGAGGGACATTGACATTTTGGAGTTAATAAATATTTGGTACAACGATCCAAAAGAAACTTGAGGGGTCACACCGTAATAGGTCACTTGACTATGACGTTGCACCCACACATTTCTCCTCAGAGATATTGCTACCACTGCTCCTCCAATCCCTGTAATTAATTCCATAAGGTATTATGCACTCTCTTTCTTCTTTGTCTCCTTGTTCGCATTGTCCGCTGTATCATTCGGCAACTTTCAATGCATAACAGCTTTAAATCCATTCATAGACACTGACTTCTGACACGTCTTGTTATTGTTCTTCTGAGCATGCAGGTCACTTCAGGGAGACAATTTGAGATAGTCTTGAACAGGCATGAAAAAACAGGGATCTGAATACCCCAGTGCTATGCTGTAGCTTTGTTTTCCTCTCTTGCTTTTTTGTGAAATTTTATATGTAATGTTAAGGTAGACAATTGCCAGTACTTTGGCAGTAAACTTAATGCTGAAGAAAAAGAGATACCTGCTTTTGAAACAATGTGTTTTCAGAAATCTCCCCGAGCAAGCTCTTCAGCTGCCAACATAGGAAGATGATCTTTTGTGTTTGATATTGCTCAAGGGTGGACATGTGTTCCTCCTGGCGATAAAATTTTTGCACCTGCTCATGGTTGAGCGTACAACCCCTGCAGCATCTTAGAAGTCAACCTCAAAGCAGTTTGGGTTTTTTTCATCTTTTGCAATTGTATGTGGCATAAAGTCCTGGTCGAAAAGAGACAAACCACCAAGAAAAAAAAGGGGGAAATCTGTTTTAGTTCCTATTTTTTTTCCTTTATTGTGTGTCTTTTTTTTTCTTTTTAACATATCTAATCAATTTATTTTGACTTACAATTGACTATTTGCTGGCTTGTACGTGAACCTCTCTTTTACTTCTTTGGTTTCCCATTTTTTTCTCAAACCTGTTTTCCTGATCACTTTGGGTATTACTGGATATGTTGGCCATGAATTCTTGTTTTTAATACATTTTGGGGCCCATTTCCGGGGAAAATGACATGTTGTGGGGACCAATCCCTGGACCCCACAAAGGGAATTGCTGTTTTTGGGTCAAGGACCACGTTTAGGATTAAGGTGTGAACTAAGTTGCCGAAGGTTGGATTTAGGGTTAGGCAGGAACCCGTAATGGTTAGGGTTAGGGTATACTCCTAACCTCACCTATGAAGTCATGAAATCTGGATCATGACGAAAAGATCAAGAACCTCCTCATTTGTTCCTCTCAGACTGTCTTGTTTCTGTTTATAACATGAACAACCATTCAAGTAAACCACCAACTATTCAATCAAACTACTGTATACATCCAACCCACTCCTCGGCCATCCAGTATACAGAAAGCATACATATTAGCTATCATTATTTTCACTCTTTGGGTTAGACCAAATATCTTCTGATCTACAGATCTGCAAAAGGCTGCAAGAAGCTACAAATAAATCTTCAAAAACTTTATAAAAAGGTGATAACTGTTAGTGAATGGGTGGTTTTATGTCACTCCTGTAGAGAAGAGTTAATGGAGGGTATTGGTGGATCAGGAAACAGCTGTGCGTGAGGGTGATTGGCACAGGTTGCAGTGTGTTGGAGTTCCTCTATTTATCTAGTTTCCTTTCATTTCAAATCTACTAACTTTCAAATTCAGCCATGTTTTCAAGATTTAAATGCTCACATATTTACAACCCCTGGCAAAAAGTATGGAATCACCAGTCTTGGATGAGCACTCATTCAGACATTTCATGCTGTAAAACAAACTCAGATCAAAAACATGATACAATATTAAGGTCGTTCCAAAGTGCAACTTGTTGGCCTTCAGGAACACTCAAAGAAATGAAGAGAAAACATTGTGGAAGTCAGTGAATGATACTTTTATTGACCAAACACAGGGAAATAAATATGGAATCACCAGTCTTTGATGAGCTCTCATTCAGACATTCCATGCTGTAACACAAACTCAGATCAAAAACATGATACAATATTAAGGTCGTTCCAAAGTGCAACTTGTTGGCCTTCAGGAACACTCAAAGAAATGAAGAGAAAACATTGTGGAAGTCAGTGAATGATACTTTTATTGACCAAACACAGGGAAATAAATATGGAATCAC
>NW_015151618.1:189385-233654 GCF_000732505.1 Cyprinodon variegatus
GTGATTCCATATTTATTTCCCTGTGTTTGGTCAATAAAAGTATCATTCACTGACTTCCACAATGTTTTCTCTTCATTTCTTTGAGTGTTCCTGAAGGCCAACAAGTTGCACTTTGGAACGACCTTAATATTGTATCATGTTTTTGATCTGAGTTTGTGTTACAGCATGGAATGTCTGAATGAGAGCTCATCAAAGACTGGTGATTCCATATTTATTTCCCTGTGTTTGGTCAATAAAAGTATCATTCACTGACTTCCACAATATTTTCTCTTCATTTCTTTGAGTGTTCCTGAAAGCCAACGAGTTGCACTTTGGAACGACCTTAATATTGTATCATGTTTTTGATCTGAGTTTGTTTTACAGCATGAAATGTCTGAATGAGTGCTCATCCAAGACTGGTGATTCCATACTTTTTGCCAGGGGTTGTATAATACACAGATCAGAAGCACATGTTTGATTATAAGTGAAAATGAGTTATAAATACCTTTAATATTTTTCTGTATATGTTTGGTACATTTGTGTTTACAATAATTGCTTTGCAGCCACAGTGGGATGCTAGTTCTGCTGCCTTAGCTAATTATAACGAGGTTCACAACAAGGAGAAATGAGCAGAGCTGCAAGTAAAATTGCCCCAAATGGTTCCTGCTCACTTTATACAGTAAAACCATTTTCTTTTGGTCAAATATTTAACACAGCATTGCTTCGTGGACTGATTAAGGGCTTTAATGATGAATGAAGTCATTTTTTTTAAACTGTCCATGTTCCTAATCGAAAAAGTCAAAATCAGTTGATGAATTCAGGCTTATGGCTTTAACACCATAGCTTACAACATTCTTTGAGGAATTATAAAAGTATAAGACTCAAACTCACTGCGAATCCAGACATTTAAATTGAGAAAGCTTCCTGGAGAGGTGGCGAAACGTCTTCAAATTTTGGAAACCAAGTCCAGTGGATATTTTTTGAACTTTTACAGAATATAAAAGTAGTCACTGTTTGACCTGGTACAGGAAAATCTCTATCCTTACGAGCACAGGTCAAACATTAAATTTGATTGTCCAGCAACAACTTAACAGAAGTCAATTAAAACTAATATTACCTATAATTTATCAGATATATCAATCGTTTAATCTTTCCCTTAATATAGATGTTACTCAGTTATCTCTTTCAAAATTTGAATAGCACACATTTGGTGTGAATAATAATATCCATCCATCCATTCATTTTCAGTCACATTTATCCCTGCTGGGGTCGCAAGGGGTGCTGGTGCCTATCTCCAGCTGTCTGCGGGCGAGAGCCGCGGTACACCCCGGACAGGTCGCCATTCCATCGCAGGGCGTGAATAATAATATAATTAATGTTTTTTTTGCTAGCACCATACCCTGGTATATATATATATATATATATATATATATTTTTCAAATATGTATTTCCAAATCTAACTGTTTCTAGATGTAATCTAAGAACTGTGAAATCATTACTGAGAGGAGCTGTAAGCTTTTGGCAACTCTTAAGACATTGACTTTACACTAACCCCTGACATTTATCTGTAAGGGTGACTCACTGCAAACACTTACGCACAAACACACACACTGACACACGTGCGAAGACGCACATACTCTTGGTCTTTTAAAGGCCTAGTGGTCTAATGCAAGCTGTCAGCTCTGCCACATTGTTTTGACTTGTTGGGGATGGAGCTGCAGGGTGGAGACATCATGGGTGTGTGGCAGTGTGTGTGATTTATTTTATGTGAGTATTTTTGTTTTATTATATGTTTCCCTCTAATTGTTTATAGATTATTATTCAGCCGACCTAACACACAGAAAGGGCAAAGATATGCATATACACTTTGTGTTCAACATGTAGTCCTTTTACGTCATTGAGACGATAGTCTTTTCAATTTCTCGTATACCCTATGGTGACTGAGTCAAAATGCTTTGTAAATACATGATTTGACAGCAAATTCAAAAGGTCTTGCAAACTCAAAAATTAGACTAACAAACACAAATGAGACACAAAAAAAACTTGCAGAAAGAATGCTGCAAACGAGAAAAACTACAATCACAGAAAATAGAGCAGCAAAAAGGAAACATGTTACAAACAAAAGCAAATACACAGAAACAATGCTAACACACAAAACACACACAAAGGAAAAACGATGCAAGTAGAGAACACTGCTAATTAAGAAAAGCTGCAAACTAGTTTCAGACAACAGAGAGCTCCAGACCACTAGGAGGAGAAGATCAACTCATATAGATGCAATAAATAAATATACAAATGATTTTAAATGAATATCTATGGGCAAGCTCAATATGGGATAACGTCCAGAGTAGGTCTGGAGGGAAGAAAAAAAGTTATAATTTACTTTTCATCTTTTTTTTCAACACTTATTCTCTTTTAGCATTTTTACTAAGGGTTGATCATACTAACCTTGACTGTATATAGAGAGTCACTGTTCAAAAGGTTAACTTGTCCACAGTATCTAATGATTTACAGCCTGTAACAGGCTTGGTTCAACAACAGCTCTTTGTTTACACCATCCATCTACAGATCAACTCTGCCCAGCTTCCCTTAAAAATAATAAAAAATTCAAACCAACAGGATGCAGCCACCATTGTCTTTTCTAAGGTTACAAAAGAACCAAACTTTTAGACAGATGGAATAGGTTTGTAATTAACTCTCTGTTGGTAAACAGGGAACTGTGAGGAACTCTCCGATTCTTCTACCTGAGCTCTGGATGACTGAATCTCTCAAAGAGTATTTATCCACACTTTGGCTGTTTCTCAGATGCATGCTCTAATTTTTCCAGTTTTTCAGTTTAGGTGGATGGCTGGGTCTTTGTTGGTTTGCAGTTGTGCCATACTCTTTGCATTTTCAGATGATGTGTTTAACGATGGGTCTATGAGATGTTCAAAGGTTGTAGCATTGTTTCATAACCCAAATCTGCTCCTTTAATAAGATTTAATTGACTCTGTTATGTAATGAATGCAACTGATAACAATGGGTTCTATTTTTTATTGTGTTGGTCTATTACATATACTGATAAGAAAAAAAAACGAAACTAATTGAATATATATATATATAGTAACAGAATGTAAAACAGAAAAAAGACCATGGAGGCTTTTGCATTGTGGTCGTGTAAACAGCATAAGAAGTTAATTTTGCTCCTCTAACCCTTTGCATCAAATGAAAGCTGATTTCCTGTATCTAAAAACTGATAGTGGGCTCATAAATAAAGCAGAGACACCTACACACAGAGAAAAAACTTGATGGATGCCTTCAAGGGAGAATAAATCTGTTTTTTGATCAGTTTTTCTACACATTACATTTGTAAGTTCTCACAGTTTGAAAGAAAAACATACATAAACATTAAAAGAGTCAATTTTGTCTTTATCAGATAACATCTGTGAGACGTTTGCTGAAATCAGCCAGAGAGTTTTTGCTTTGTGTAATTACTAATTTATAAAACAAAAAGATTGCTTTGGAAGGGATGAGAAAGCCCTTGGTCGGAATACAATGGCGTATAAACACAACAATAAGCAACATTATCTGGTCGGGCCCCATATGAAGTACAGTACAACACTTTGGATTACCCATAATTCCAAGTCGTAGTGTAAAAAATAAAATACTGAAATACATTGTCTTTTAAGATCTTTATTGCGGTTTGAAACATATTATATGAGCATATTTTTTTTTACCAACCCTCTAATGAACTATACACAGTTACTTTACATAGTCATTAAAAGTACCATTGTCTGCTTTGCTATTGGTGTCGTGTTTAAATGGCTCACCATCATGTTGAAATTTGGTGTGTGTTAGGGTATAAATAAGGTCCAGTCAGTCCTTCTAAAATCAGGTGGGTTTTTAGAGGAATTTTTCGCACCATTACGTCGGCAATCGGACGTCCTAATCCAGAATTGCGAAGGGGTCTACCAGGTGTCAGTAATAGGGCCCCTAAGAGGTCAGGGGCCCGTAAGCAACTGTAGTCTCTGTTTACCAATATTTACGCTATTGGTGGAGTATGAATGTGTGTGCAGTATCATTTAGATTGAAAAAAAATGCTGAAAAGGTTAAATGTACAAAAGTAGTTTACCAATAGAAGAATCAACATCGCCTTAAGGCAATGATATCACCGTATGTTTAAATTTTTTATTTATTTTTATAATGTGAGTCATTTACAATATATCTTACTCAGTTTAAATAGCACCAAACTGAAATGTCTATGACTAATACTTGGAGATCCAAAGGGACATTTGTAAGTGGAAAGTACAAGGAACACACAGTGAGAAAATACTTGTGAATTTTCTTGAAAAGGTGGTAAAATCTTTACATGGAAAATGTTTGCTGAGGCACCCTCCTGTGCCTGAACTGCTTGCTTCCATTTGCCTGTAAGCACAACCATGGAAAGTGTGAAAGATAGAAAAGTGTGGTTGTACTGGGCAGGCCCCAGGTCTGAATACATTTGGTAGTATTAAGGCTAAAAAAGGTTTCAGCGCGTAAAAGCATGCTTGTTTAGAAACACTTTTCTATGACAAGGAATGATTTAAGAGTCACTGTGAAATTAAGGTCTTTGGAGGAAACAAACACCTAGATGTCAAACACATAACATTAAAGACGGAAATTATTATTTCCTTTTCCCTCAATATCATAAATCCTTTCAATTTATGTGACACTTTTGTGCCATACCCCTTGCTCTTTCTTTGAAACTCTTATCAATATTGTTGCAACCTCTGCTAATGCATTTTCTATATCTGACAGGCAAATTTTAAAGCCAAGCAGTGTTATATTGTCCAAGTCTAAAATTTTAACCACATTTTCTGTGTTTGTGCACATTTCTGTGTGCATCCATGAAAAAATTATTTTTCTCCCCAAGCCCTATAGAGAAACTACATCTTCCTTCCAGTCCATTGAGAAAGTTTTCATGTCTAGCACCCTCTATTGCTGCAGGCAATGTGAAGAGGTGGAAGTATGTTTGAGAATTGAAAATATGCCCTTTCTTTATTTGAAAATGCATATTTGTTTCCATGTGTAGATTGCAGCCAAATCTTGATGCGTTTGTGCATATAGAGGAGGAAGAGAGAAAAGATTACCCAACTGTAAAATGTATAGTGTATTTGTAATAGGGAAGCTAGACTTTTATTGTTGCAGGGGGTAGTCCAGGCCTGTGTTAGGGGACTAAGTATATAAGGATGAATTTATTTCTCAAACAATCATTTACAATTTGAGATTATATACATTTAATATATTTAGGTATGTATTAAGAACACATTTACTGAGATTTGTGTATGTAATTTGCATTTCATAAACAATGTAAACACAACTTGACATGTTTATATGATCTATTGTTTCACCTTCTCCGCAGTAGTTACAATTCCCGATATTAGTCTTTTGTAAATCAGAATAAGTCCTGTTTGTCCAAATCTTAGTCTTTTTGTTATTACTTTCTTCCTTCTTTCTACTTTTCTCCCAAATCTCATCTTTTCTACAATCCAGTTTGGATTGGTGAAACTTTTTTACTCTCATTTACTACATTGCAACTTTTTCAGTTACAGTACATGGCACCGGGGCTGGAAAGTAGATAGTTACATTTTTCTGCATTACCATAATTGCGTTCATTTGTCTCTGCTTTGGATATTTTATTGGCTAACAATAGTTGAAGTTTTACTTAAGTAGCTGTTAATTTGAGTACCGTATTACAATTGGTTACATATGAAATCACATTCATCACCAAAACTATTTCATCACATTCATCACCAAAGCTATTTCTGCCTCAGAAAAATTTTGTAGTTCTTGTTCCCTTCATGGTTAACCATGAAAAAAAATACTGATCTGCTGGCTCATTTAAATGAACACTAACATCCATGTAGGCCCTTTTCATTGGTTATTTAGGGTTAACTGTGGCACGTAGAGGGCACGACATGGGGCTGTACTGCAAACACAAACGTTAAGGTTTATCTGTGTTCAGTGAAGGAAAAATGCACGCTTGTTACTGTTTCATCTTATTTTTTGGCCTGAAACAAGTTTTCAACATGTCAGGCTTTTGAAATGCACATCGGCCAATAAGCTGTGTGCCTTGATGCAAGTCCATGGCCACTTAAGAAGATAGGATCAGATGACAAGCCATGCATTTCAGTTTATTTGCTGCGCCATGATGAATAAAGGCAACAAATGACAAAAAAAAAAAAAAAAAATATTTTGTGCTGTTTTACATTTCTTATTTTTTGACAGTTACAGATTCCTCACTCGCAAAAGCCCTATAGCTGTAGAGTTTAAATTAAGACAAAACACTGGCAAAAACCCTTTAAATTATCTAACAATTGCATAGCTAAATTAATATTAAAGTGTTGAATTGACATTTTACTATAAAAATTAATTATCAACACTGGAAATCCAGCACATTTCATTTTTCTGTGCACCCAATATACTTTCTTCTACTCACAGTCAAGAAACCAAAAAGTATGATTTAAACAAGGTACTCTCTTTTTTTCTTTTTTCTTTTTTTTTTTTTATTTAAGTCATAAAGTAATATATATTTAATACAAATCTGTTATAATCACCAAGGCCCTGCTCACACTGGACTAAAACCATTTCACGGTGGTTAAAATTTGCCAGAATATGGATGAAATCTTCTGAGACATGGAGAGACCACAGGAGAAAACCACTTTTCTCACACCCTATATGCCTTTAAAAAATTAGTTATAAATAAAAAGAACAAATTGACTTGTTTGCCCCTATGACAGAAAATGGATAAAACGAGCATTTCCGGGCTTTCATTAATAAATTTAAATTTTTATATTTAAAAAGTGTTCAGATATTTCTGTACTGGTAGTGCTCCCATCTGACCAAGTGCTAATTGCTAATTTTTCTTTTTCCCTACTGAAGACAAAAATCCAAATCTAATTGGTGTTTTCTGTTTCCTTTTTCGTCTCAATTACCTATGTGAATGGGTAAGGAAAAGTGTGGGATGGCGTTCTACGGCTATTTTTAACAAATGCATTCACTGTTTGCAGTGCCAAAGAGCAAACAGGCATAGTTAGCGCCTAGCTGTGAACACAGTGAAGTGCCTAGCAGCTAAAGTGCCAAAGAGATATTTAACTCAGCAGTTCACAGCCCAAAATAAAGGTTCATGTTCCTTTATAAGCTGTTGGATGGGGGAATTAGCAACAGTTTCCAAACACTTCAGCCGCAGGAAATGTAGCATTCAAACAAATTAGCGGATAAATGTGAAATCCTCACATGTGAAGGTTTTTACATGAATCCTCAGATGATATAGAAAGTACATTTAGTCCTTAAACTTCTCACTCAGTTAAACAGGGTCCCTATAAAGCTATTGACTGTCACACATACACTGGCTTTCATTACATTTTCCTTAGTCATATTTAACCATGTTTTATAAACCCATATCCCATACATCGTTTATCTCATAAACATGTCTGCCTCAGCTCCCTATTTACAGAATATATGGCATGATTTGTTGCAGCAATCTTCATTACTGTGGTATTTATCATCTAAATGCTTCCTAGGAGTTATTTAATAAATATTAGCATTAATGAAACATTTTATTGTGGAATAATCTAATGTTATTTTATCAGGTTTCATTAGTATTGCTCTCTACAGAGGCCCTTAGTGACAGATACTCGAGCCTGAGTGTTATTTGAAGGAATTTCATTAGCATTTGTTTTAATGGGGAGTTTTATGGCGTCTAAATGCGGTTTTTAATTGTTTTCCACTACTGTGGTTTCAGTGGGGCATTCAGGAGTCAAATAAAGACCTGGAATTTGCTCCTTAATGTCTTTAGTTTGTATAAATGTTTATTTTTCTGATCTGTTGCTAAAGTGCGGTTACTCTGCCAAGATTGCACAACTACTGATCAAGCAATTATCCAGTTTATTCACTGCCAACATGTTATCCTATGGGTTTGCTTCAAATTGACTATAGATAAGTGTCGTTATTAAATGTTAATTAAGTTGATATGGCATATCAAATTTCACCCACTAAGGTATTAGTTGGACAGCTAGTTTGCACTTTCATCTGCTTTTCTTTAGGTAGAAGTCTGTCTAAGCCAGAATTCTGGGTGCACACAAAGCAGGTGTTTCTACAGGTTTGGTTTATGACTCAATTAAGTTTATTAAGTTAAGTGGTTAATTAAACAATCAGTTATCCAATTATCCTCCTCCAAAATGCCATCAGAGTCATCCCACTGCATTCGGCCGCTGTCCAAATCCTTGACTTGGCTTCCCGAAATTTACAGGGAGCACCTGTCTCTACCATGGATGGATTAATAGATGGCTTATGAAAGAACCTAAAAGGAGGGAACATAAATATCACTGGAAAGGCTGTATATATTAGGTGACTATTTTGTTGTGATAGTTTAGCATTTAAGAAAACAATTTTATTCATGTGGCACTTATGATGAGTGTATTATTTAAATTAAAGTGTAATAAAATCAATTTAAAAAAGCAGTCAGATGAAGGAATCTAATCAATCAAAACATGTTATAAATTAATAATAATACCATTTTAATCCTACATAAAAAGTTAATTTCAAAATGATTATTTAAAACTTATAAATAGTTCATTTATTATGAAAAAAGAGATGATGAAATATAGTTTGACCACCATGGAATAGCTGAAATAAGTAGCCTAAGTTTTAGCAGTCAACAATTTTAGATTATTTTAGGTTTGAAGAGAATTGGGTTCATGCAGCTAAGATGCATAGTAAATAAATACTTTCTACTCTTGGTCAGTGTTTAATACTTGGAACATTAAGTTAGCAGGGGCCTCAAGAATAAAAGAGTTCACAGCTTTCATACTAAGAGTTGGCGGTCATAACAAACTCAAAACTTATAATGAAAAAAATTAGAAATAAAATAAAAAGTGAATATTATCATCAATCAGACCAGAAATACTGAGGCATTTAGTTGTAGTTTATCGTAAAATCAGGGGGACAGTAGGGAGTGTTGCATCATGAAACGTGAGATCAGGTGTGAAGTTATTGATGGTTTCCTTTAAGCACAGCGAGAATTGAAGAAACTCAGCCATAGTGGCAACAGGACTTTAATTCTTTTAAAGTCAGAAAGAGAAAATAATTTTACCATTTTGTATTGTTAACTGAAAAAAATGTGTTTTAAAAAGAAAAGAAAATAGTAGTTGAAGTTTCCCACTAAAAAGCTGCCACCATTTAAATGTCCAAAAGTCAGTCCCCTGTGTTTGTGGCTCCAAGGAATCTTGTAAGTGATAATTCTTTTGTTTTTCTCTCACTTCAAAGATGTTCACTTGAACAGAAAAATGTCCTTTCTTCTTCTCCTCAGCCTTGTATATTCTCCTTAGTGAATTTACAAATTGCAATAAAAACATACTTTTCATTATCATAATTTGGCCCACCCATTTTTATCAGGCCTGGCTGAGAAGTAATTTCTGGCTACGCCAACCGCAGTGTACACAGATTTAACTAACAGTATCTCTCGGGGGTGCAATGAAACGGCTCAGGGGCGACTGTGAATTACCCAACCTGTAGCCACCTCCCTCTGAACACAGAGAAAGCAAATCATATCCTCCTAGTTTCCCTGTGTAACACCCGGACCAGCTCTGAGTAGAGATCCACAATAATTCCTCTAGGAAATCGAAATCCGCCAATAAGCCACATGTCATTTGCCAGTAGGGCAGTAAGATCTCTGCAAACAGGCTCCTTCTGACTTCTGTTGGAGCCCCCCTGAAAATGCGCCATCTTTCTATCTTTATCATCGAAAAAGAATAGAAAAATAAAATGTGCATTTACAGTTGATTTTATTTCATTTTTTTATTACTGTGTTTTTCCTCAGATTTGAATAGTTAAAGATCAAACTCTGTAAAAACATCAGGTTTGATGCTTCTTGGGCTCAAAAATCAACTGAACAGAGTTATATTATAACTTATACAGTTATGTTTTAGTATATTGTAGTTTAATAGTGTGAGGGTAGCATTTTCATTTTCACTGTAGTTTGGATTACCCCACACTTTCACTCAGTGGTAATTAAAATGCATCCTGATGTGTGTAAAACAACGTATAACAAAGTTCTTATTGTTTATACACATGGCTGATACTAGAGGGTTATGCATCTGGACATGCAGAATCAGAAACTTCTCTATATAAAAAAAGTTTGCATACAAACAAGGAATTTGACTTAAAGTTTACATGCTCACAGCATACTTAGATTAAATGTAGATAGAAAAGCTTTGGAGGAAACAACAGAACCAAAAAAAAACATTACAGCCCAAGAGGACATATGCATAGATGCTGCAATCACTTCTGTTCTTTCAGAATTCAATATTCCATCTTTTAAAAGAAACATTAAGAACATGAGAGCAGAATTTTAATTTGTTACAGTGATTGGCTTAAATCAAAATTTAGGCGAGCACTACTGTAGGTCAGCTTGAAAACACCTACTGAACGGCCATCCTTTACTTGAACAGATTTGATGAGACCGGCTCCAGAATAATAACATGTAAAATTAAACCTTAGTGGCACACATTATTAATCTGGCTTATCTGATTACAAATGTAGTAATAACCATTTAGAAGATCTTTGCCAGTTCCCGCAGAAGGATATAATTCTTAAGTTGTTGCAGGAAGCCTAGTTTCTGCTTCACCTTCTTTAAACAGCTTCTGTCTTATACAGCGTTAAGAGTTTTTTGATAATGTTTTTTTTTTTATTTTCACACAAAAATATTCAAGTAATTTAAAGACATCTGTAATATGATCCTTTTCCCTCAAGTTAGCCAGGTTTCCTGCATGAGCATTTTTAATTAGCAGCAGGGGCCTGATCAAAGACACTATTCAAATGATCTTTTCCACTCAAAATAAAACCATATAAAGCTTTTCCTTGTTACTCTTTTGATAGGAAAGAGTTTATCCTTACTCATGTTTGAGGACTAATTAGAATAATAAAAAATTGTTTATTGCCAAGTAGAGTTTCACACTCACTGTATGAAGAAATAGGTTTTTTTTTTATAAGTTGCAAACACATAGCTGTGATAAATGAAATAGGGAATACATAATTTTGAATAAACAATTTCAGTTATCTGGAATGGCTGACATGGCAGATATTAAAAAGAAGCAGCAGTTAAAATAAAATAAAGTAAAACCAGCGTTTTTAAGATTAAGTCTGATGCCATGAAGACAGTTTTGGCTTAGCATTTTTATCATCTTTTAGCATTTTTCAGTCTAGCTGTTCTAAAGGTTTTTGTTTGGACTAGAATTACTACCTTTGCTTTAACATTTGGAAACCTGGGATAGTCACCAGGTTTCAGTGGGACCGAATTTTTTGTTTTTATTTAACTTATAGAAATTATATCTTGAATTATTTAAAACTTATTATTTAATTTTAAACTTAATTATTTAAAACTGGCTGATTTCTTGAAATTGCATTTATCAGAAAGAAGGTGATGCTCAGCTATGGTAATATCTCACCAACATATTTACATTACTTTCTATATACCTGATAAAAGTGCCATCATTCATACCTTTCACCTGATTTTTGTAATGCTAATCTTGTCTCTTTTAACTTGCTTTTTCGTGACTATGCTAAAACAATTAAAATTTCAAATTTGTTTACATCCTCATCCTGTAGAATGCTTATATATTTCAGGGGAGGGCAAGGGTGTGCAAATTTACATTTTTTTTTAGCATAACATTTTTACAAGAATTTCTGTAGAAAAGGTCTCACAAATCAGCTTGGAAAAGAAAGATTTTATTTTAATAATATATGAAATATCTCAGAAAGTCACAAACATGTTTCTGAAATGTAAAGTAATAATCTGGCTGTGAGTGATGGCAGAGAAACACTCTTCATAATGATGTAGTTATACTGAAGTTAACATCTGTTGTTTATATAAAATAGTTTGCTTCTGTTAATTTTTTGAACAATAGCAGATCAGAGCCAACTGAGTAACCAAAATTTTAAGATTAACAGCACATATTTGTGTTGAAAATCAACAATTAGGTTTTATTGTCCAGCAAAAAAGCCCCCCCCCCCTCCCAAAAAAATCTAAAAAAATAACACAATGTCATAAAGAGGCAAAACAGACTAAGAAAAATCACATCCTGTTGATGTATACAGCATGACTCATGATTCTCTGTGTTTGCAGGATGCAACTGCTGAAACAAACTGACTCAATTCCTTAAACTCAGTGGTCTGAAGTCATGAATAGAAATCAATATTTTTCTTTCTTTAGTCAAGTCCTTCCCCAGCACACTCTCGCACACTTCCCACTACATCACACCATCCTGTTTCCTTTTCCTTTTCTGTATTGTAGGCATGCGGACAGCTAACGTCAGACCACCAATTACACAGCCGGTCACTTTCTATCCTCTTCAGCTCACGTGTTCACTGTCTTATACATCCACAACCTTTCACTACTACAGACGTACATAACACAGTGTCAGGCACTTGGGTGAATCAGAAATGCCAACAGCCATTGTTACAAAAGGTGGATTACCATTAGACCTTTTGTTTTGAACATCTCTACACATCCATGCTCTTTTTTTTTTACAGCTTTTGGCATCGTCTTGAGCTCCCCCTCCCCCTAAAAGTATCTTTCTTCTCTCTTTCTTTAATACTGTTATTGAAACCATCAGCTACAGTCGTACCATTTACTGGGGCTGATGCTCCCAGACACCAACACGCACACATATACACAGTCCCTATCCGGGCAGAATGCCCACTGCATGCTAAGCTAATGAGATTGGCATTGTGCCACAATACCAATATCGGCAGCAACCTTAGCTCCATTTTCTCTGAAATGTGAATGTGTGCGTACAGACACACCCACACAGAAGAAGGTATATTCATCAAGATTCATGTTTTGAGATACCGCATCAAACAGATACAGCAACACAGATGATCAAATAAGAGATGATAGAGCAGGTGTTTGAAAGTTTTGCTAAAAACTGTAAAGTTAAACGAGTGGTTCCCAACCTTTTTCGACTTGTGTACTCCTTTGGGCAATTAGTCTTATCATGAGTACCTCCCTCAGTCAAAAGTATTGATGACTGCCCAAATGTGGAATGTACTAATTATAAAAGAAGTATTTTATTTAATCTTTTTTTTGTACTTGAGCAGGAGCTACAGGTAATACTATAAATACTATAAATCTAGCTTTATAAAACTGGAGTTCCTCTCAGTAAATCCCATGTATTCACATATCAACTTGAAGAATTGGGAACAAAATACTGAACAAACATTATTGTCCGATTGACTCCATTTGTTTTACTTAGATTTCATCATTAATGACATCTGAGCTGCTTTGATCAGGGATTCTCTACATCCATCTGTTCATCTGCTTTGTTTTGATGTGTCATAAGTGAAGGTGAACTCAAAGATATAAGAATAACTTACTTTTTGGCTGAAAAAGATTTGTTTTATTATTTTAGTTGGATCCTCACATAGTAGAACAGATCCCAGCCCTGTTTTATTTTATTACCTGAGAAATAAAATATTTTCATGTACCCCATGCAATGCACTCGTTAACCAGTAGGGGTAAAGTACCCCCTTGTTGGTATTCATTGAGTTTAACTATGGTTAGTTGATGGAAACATTTTGAACTGACTTGAGAAAAGGAAGTACAGATTTACTTTTTTTTTCTTTTCAAAAATTTGTGACATTTTTTTGTATGTACAACTAAGCATGGTTAAGTAAGAAAAGGTCAAACCCACTCAATGGTTTAAAGCTTATTTTTTACCAATGCCCATACATATATATATATATAATTTTCTAAGAATTGGCGATATATAAATAAAATGAATTGAGTGAAATATATATACACATATATATGTGTAAATATATATATATAAACACGTGTGTGTGTATATATACATATATATATTTCACTCAATTCATTTTTTTATATATATATCACCAATTCTTAGAAAATAATAATTTCTCTTTTTTTTTATATGTCTCATCAATATTTTATATAATATTTTATTTCCATTCCTCTTTAATAAAAAGGAAAAACATCATTGATGCATATGCTAACATTTTGCACATCGGTGTAAAATAATCCTGAATGTTTTATCCAGACTACAAAATTTCTCAGGTAGTAGAAGGTAAAATGGTCTGTGCCTCTAATCAAAAACAGTTATTTTGCTCAAGCAAGCACAGAACTTGTTTCATAGGATTAAAAAATTAATCTTACACTAGTGGGAGCCACATTCATGAGCAATTGAAATAGAGAAAAAAAAGGCAAGTGACAAGGATGGTTGGTGAGTTAACCTACCTCAGAGTGTCACTAACCTCTTGGATGATAAATCAGCTGCTCAGCTTCTGAACATGTGTACCTCAGAGACCTCACAGGAAATTTCCAGGATGGTTTTTCTGCGCCATTTGTCCAAAAACAAATATCTTCTAGTAGTGTAGACATGGTGTGAAGGCAAGTGAAGGTCAGAAACAAAGAGGTAGGTAACAAGTTGATCCGGCATGGGGCAAGCTAGGACCAAAGGTCAAAATTGTCCAGAGAGCAGGGTAGATCTCAAGCCAGGACAGGAGAATGGGCGAACAACAAAATTAAGATAGCAGGTTCGGTCAATTTATCTAGTTTCAGTAGGACAGAAGGTACTTTCATCTTTTTCTTATATTTTTTTTTTTTTAGAAGTTATTTGATACTTTCCAGAAGGATTGGCCTACTTAATGTTGTCCTATTTCCCATTTGTTCTATTGGAATAATTGCTTGATTCTAGATTTTTGACAGTGATCATTCCTTGGTGATGAGTTAATTTTTGCTCTCCAAGACAATTTGGTTGATTAACAGTAATTAATTGACAAGGAGGGTGTTTATACTTTCCCACAGGGTCAGATTGGTTTGGGCATTTTCTCTTTTTCTGGTCTAATTAAAAGAAAAAAAAAATCTGAATTTGAAAGTCTGTATATATTTCCGTTATCTTAGTCTTAAATTAATATATACTTTGTTGTATTTTTAGGAGTGGTAAAACAAAAAACACAATAAATAAAGTGGAAAATTCTTTTTCATGCTTTAAACTTAAATCATGTAGAAAAACAAAATGTATAGACCTGGTTAACCTAAACATGAATTACTCAATGGACAATTCAAAGACTGGTTTGATAAAAAAAAAAAAAAAAAAAATTATAAAATCTTTGTATTTTAGTTTATTTTGTGAGTGGAAGAAAGGGCGGGTCCTGGGCAGCATTTATTTAATAACAGTTACTGTAGAAAAGTATTAATCATTTAGAAATAGCATTAACACATGTAGGATGGCTGTAATGGAGAGTGAGATCCTAGAGTACCAATATATGCCCAAAATGTATTCCTCCTTTTAACTATGGTTGTTAGGATTGTCATAACATTTCCCTATGCATTAAAATCACCAGGTTTGTTTGACAGAGTCATGCTCCTGGATAAAAAAAAAAAAAAAAAAAAGTATGTCAGATGGAATATTATAACAGTTTCATTTTTGAAACTTCCCATTCACAAACATCTCAAAGTGGGTAGAAATCACTTTGGATTTGCCTCATTGTGCATGAAAGCACTAGCATGAAATTTTAAAGATGTGGTGCACCAAAAACTATAAAAGTTTAATCCTAGATGATGTGCATTGTCATGGATACAAAGCACAGTCTGAGCTAGAACAAGTAAAATGGCGAGTGTATGTGAAGCAAAGCTGATGCGTAACCATTTATTTGCCATAATGTGATAAATTAATCTAATCTGAGAAAACATTTACTGACTTTTAATAATATATTTTAAAATTTTGTAATTGTGTGAAATCTACATTTACAATAATATAATTTGAAGAAAGTATATTACGGTATATGTGTTACCAATCCATTTCTTTGTATGCCAAGAAATTGAAGGATATTGATCTTTTCTTCTAAAAAGCTGATATTTTCTGCTTTCTTTGGACAGTAAAACCATACAATTTTCTTTACAGTTGGTAGCTAAACAGAAATGCTGATCAGCTTTCACTAAGAAAGAATTTCTAAACTCTAAACTGAAAAATAGCTGCGATTCAGAACCTCTGTAACAGACCTACATGTGATCTGTGCACATACTGTACAGTTTGTGGATTATAGCTTAAACACTTTTGTTTGTATATGTGTATGTGAATCTAAAAGGTTTTTTAAATGATTTTTGGCAGCTTTTTTCAACCAAACAGTAAATTCAGGCAGCTTGTATCTTAAAGTCATAAAATGTCTCACAGGTATCCTCACAGAAGATGCAATAAAAAAAGACAAAAAACCCCAAATACATATCATTTATGCTGAGTCTGTGCTGTGTTATAGGATTTCAAACACAGATTGATAGTTGCCCTTACTTACTTTAGAATCAGGCCTCAATTTTCAATCAGAATTAATTGATGTTCTTGAGTTAATATTTCAACTACTTGGCATTATCAAGTAATAGTCTTTGACCTTTTTCAAACATTTTCATATTTCCTGGCAAGGACTTATTTTTGTCCTATGTTTAAGGGATTGATTTAGCACACAGAATAATAAGCCTTTGTATCCATCTGGCTGCATAGTGACACCTGTATTTGGACCTCTGAATTACAGCAGAGATCCATGGCTTGTCTCTATAGAAGAGGCCATTATATGTAGATATTTGATGTCTTCCCTCTGCCCTTTAGCATGTTTTCTCTATGGATATTATTTTAGTGAATTTGAATTATTAAGGCCCTAAAGGGTAAGAGATATCCTGTCCTTCAACTTTCTATTTTAATTCTTCCCAAGATTATGATTATCACTGCTGCTTGTGCCCCTTTTAAAAAAATATGTTTTCCTTCCACTCGACTTCCTTTTATGATTGGTACAACACTCGTTTAGCATCCTTTTTTCCACGTTTTGTTGCTAACCTTGCCTGTAAAATATACTGACAAATACCTGGTGTCTAATATTGGAGGCTCTTCAAATCCTGCTTTCTCCTCACTCTCTTTAACCACTGTACTCCAAACCAATTTACTTGAAAAGGAGCATCTCTCTTAACTTGTTACTCTTTCATCTCTCCTAATTGTCATGCCTCTTTTCTCCCTCTTTATCCTTCCACCATTTTCCCCATCGTAGTTAATATTTTTACTTTTACAGCCAAATACTCTACTTTTTGCTAACGTTGCAAGCAGAGTTGAAGGTAGGGAAAAGAATTACTGAAGTAGAGACCATTAGAGTTTAGAGCAATGGTTTACAATATCACAAATAAACAAAAAAATAATAAAAAATAAAAGAATAGAAAGCAATAGTTAGACAGATTGGAAAGCAAGGGTACCATTTCTGTTGGTATTTTACTTGACTGTGATTATTAACTATTTATAATTCAAAATGTTGTTTTTTTTTTCAAATAAAAAAACATACGTTGATTATAAAGAGCTGCTACTGTACGTGAAACCTGAATGACATTGATATTGTACCCTAGGGTACTTTGAATGATATTAATATGAATCATAAGTTTTCTACTAAAGCCAACATATTATTGTGTATCTACCTAAAAATTCAATTCCATTAGAAGACATGATGATATAAGAAAGCAGCCCTCTGGCATAACCATATCAGCTGGATGGCTTATTTTGGTTCTCTTGCTTTTTCTATAGAAAAATATACATTTTTAGGAATACTCAAAAGGCTTTTCTGAGAAATTTCAAAATTGCTACAAAACACTGTGATTTTTACAGACATGTAAATTGCATTTCCTCTCTCTGCCACATAAAAGAATATGTTTTTTAAGTATTCTGTTTTTTTTTTTGTTACTTACTGGAAGCTCAGATAAATTCATTTTGATTCAAGACACAGGAACAGATATTTCACTGTCTTTAGGAGTTATTTAAAGAGATGTATACCAACGTTCTGAAATAGATAATGCCTTTTGGAGTCATGCAATCTCTAAATGTTCTTGTTTTTGGTGCAAAATGTATGTTCAATAATTAAATGCATAGCAGAAATTTCAATTGCCACTGCAAACACTGGCAAACAACCTTTTTAAAAGGCAAGCTGACTCCCCCAGCCCCCACCAGCAATTTCTGTTTTTTGACTGTTTTGGTTTGAGACATCTGCAAAGAAATAAAACATTTCCTATGAAGTGAAAGCTACAAGCCAATTAGGAATAGAAAGACAGTGAGTTTTACCTATGTATAAAATGTTATTTGTTATTATATTATTAAAGATTATTTAATTTCACTTAAAGTTGAAACAACTTGAAACAACATTTTAAATGAAAATTGAATTCAATTGATTTGAATATGTGAGAAAAGTATTCAAATCAACAGTGTATTTGGCCTCAGCTCTTTTAATCAGCGCAACATGTACAATAGATTAGTGGTATAGTCTAGACCTATACAACTTTATAAGCAATTATTTTGCTTAAGTGTCCAGAATGTCATAAAAAGAATAGATAAAGTTATGAAAGTGGGAAATTAATATTGAATAAAAACCTGGCTGGTTTGGCTTCTCTTACATAGACTACCTGGGGCAAACGTGGAAAAACATGTAAATGATTGTATGACGAATGTTTGAAATGAATCTCTAAAGAGGAAAGATGTTTGTTATTTTCATCATAGATTCAATTACACTTTAAGGAAGTCTTTAAAATAGTTGGTGGAGTGTATCTATTTAAGTGCTCTCCAGTAGTTCTCCTTTTTGTTTTAAGTTTCCATTTATCAATAATTTGTTTGGATATTACTTTTAGTTCAGGTAAAATAAGCATTTGCGCCTTGGTGATGTCTTCTCTTGCACTTGAATCCAAACCTGGGACAGATGTGTTTACAGCAATTTCTCCCTGCATTTGGAATTTGACCTCTACAGCAAGCATGTCCAGTCTTTTTTGACTACTTAATTGTTAAACAGGATCAAAAACATTTGAATATAATCTGTGAGATAAAAAAAAAATATGTGAAGTGGTATTATTTTATGGCTGATTTCTAAAGGCATAAATGTAATTTAAGAGAGTTTGCTGTAGGCAGAAAGCAGTGATAAGCAAAAAATGCAGCAACTAGCAGCAATTTTTGTAAAATGTCAGGAGTCCAAAGATTTACGGGATAATACATTTTTTGCATATGATTTGGATAGCTTTATAAAATAAAAAAAAAATAAATAAAAAACAATCCACTGGACTTTGTTTCCAAGTTTGAAGACATTTTGCTTCCCATCCAGGAAGCTTTTTTAATTCAAAATGTCAGAATTAGCGTTGAGGTGCAAGCTTTATAGAGTAGCCCAAAATAAAGCCTTTTGTGTTTCCTCATAGTATTGTTGTCTTGAAGGGTATTTTGATCTGAATTACATGAATCAACAAACAAGATATCTGTAAGAAGGCAAATCTTTTTCACCGTACTGTATGTTAGGAGTCTAACTTTCTTTTTCTTTTTTTTTTTCTTTTTTTAAGGAACCGGTTGTTTAATAGCGGGTATACACCGTGCAATCCTCTGCCATTTTAGATGATTGAAAGGTGTGACTGGAATATTGAATCTTCCGTCGTGTCTCTAAATCTATGGTCTTATGCCGCACCGACAGGCAGGCTCTAGGTCAGCTGTTTTTAGCATCTTGTGAACAAAGATCACCTGCAATGATTTTCTGGCAGTGCATGACATTTAGAGTGACAATCTCCCAGTTTGACAGCTGTTTAGATCTACATCTACTGTCAACTAATAGCTAGAAACGGGCAACATTAAGATCTGAAAGAGAAGATGAATGTAAAGAAATAGTTTCAAGGATTTTTTTAATGATTCACAGAAGAGAAGATTATGCAAATCACATTAATTGAGATATCAGAGCAGTAACCATGGAAACTGTTAATAAATGAGTGGCATATTAAATATAAAGTTACCACAGTGGCTATGTTGATCTATAAACATAAGAACATATAAGTATTACTGTGTTTGATCTATACAAGGATGTATAAAAATTATTTGTTCAATATGAGAATCATTTTAGACTCGGGACCACAATTACTTATACATGGGAAAGATGAGCAAAGGAGGCTCCCCAGGTTCCAAAAAATTGGAATACTTGTTGGATTTATTAATAAGTTCATGCCATGGATCCTCCAATCAGAGGAAATAAACAGGAACATTGAGTATCAGCCACACCAGCAAACAGTTATATCTTCAGCTTTTGTAAATCCCTTTAGTGTCCCACAAAGTCGTTCCCTACATTTTGACCCATCCCCTTGGGGAGCAGTGGGCTGCCATTGTGTGGCACCCGGAAGCAATTAGGGGTTAAGGGTTTTGCTCAGGAACCCGGAGTGGAGGCTGTGGGGATCAAAACGGGTGTTTAATTATGTGTAGTTCAGAAGACTGTTTATTTTAATATGTATTGTAATATTGGCCATAGAGCTTAGATATTTTACCTTACTTCAAACTCTGTGTAAACTGGCATTCCAGGTTGGTTTCTTTTCCTCAGCCATGACTGCATATTCTTTTCTCAGCTTTGTTTCCATACCTCTAGCAGCCCCAATTATAAAGTTCCCTATAGTTTTAGGTCATAAGTTATTTAGTAAAAAGTGATTGTACAGTGATTGCTAAAAATAATGACTCCATCTTGCTTAGTTTATCATCCAATAATTGTATAAGACTGAAAAATTGCACAGAGTAGAAAGGGCATTAGAAGGCTCAACAACAGCCTCTGTGAATAAGTGTTGATTTGGATGTTTTGGAAATAAAATATAAACATTTATAATGTTTAAGAAATGTTAACTCCTAATACCCCATAAAATAAATTGTATTAGAAATCTCCACCTTCTAACAGTTGAACTGGACCTTTTTTAATTTTTCATCCTTGAGTTGAACTTTGACATTATTACTGTAGCCTTCCTAAA
This sequence comes from Cyprinodon variegatus, assembly GCF_000732505.1. Classification (NCBI taxonomy): domain Eukaryota; kingdom Metazoa; phylum Chordata; class Actinopteri; order Cyprinodontiformes; family Cyprinodontidae; genus Cyprinodon; species Cyprinodon variegatus. The sequence continues at coordinate 210,171 of NW_015151618.1, forward strand.
TCCATCTGTATTCACACCAAACAGGTCTGAGGTAAAACATAATTTCCCTACAGCAATCAATAATAGACTTTCCTATGGTTGTAATAAGCCCAAGAACAAGATTCCCAAGGTAGCTAAATTTGATCCAGGCTGGCAAATTGTTCGTGTTTTGTCACTGCCCCTTACTCATTAGCCACATCACCATCATAATTCAAGGCCAGGTGTTGACAGGGTTCATATTTGGAAATTAATCATTTTTTCGAAACAATCAATTTTCAGTCTAGACTGCTTGTAATTAATCGTTGTTGGACTTTCTTACATTACCCTTTTATGTGCTATATTCAGCAAGGACGTTAAACATGAACCTTGCCTTCAGACGTAATGTTTGGGGATAGTACAAGAGTTTACCAACGTTTTATTATATATAAAAAAAACCTGCAGCCAAATCAAGTTTGCCTATGGAGTGAAAAAGAATGCAAGCTAGAACAGAAAAGATCTGAATTTGTAATGATACTTAGTTGCACCAAAAAATTCCTAGGAGAACTGATGCTTTCCCATTTTTAGTATCTATCTTTTACTTCCTTTGTTATCAGATCTTCCTAAACAGAAACCATAAAAATAATCTAATGGACATGGTTTGATTCATCCTATGTCTAAAGTGCTGATATACATTTATAGTGATCTTTTATTTATAGTTAATAAGTTCTAAAATTCTATGTATGTGCATGAACATAACCCTACCAGAGCTTTTACAGATTTAAAGGTTGGGTAATAATTTTTGCTTTCTTTCCTCAGGATTTTGTTTTTCCAGGTTGGAGAAAAAGCTCCAAATCAAGAGTCAGAGAAGAGAAAGAAATAGATTCTGCAAAGCCTCTGTGTGTCCTAATTATAGTCTTTAGCTTGCCAAGAAAGATTTATCAAAGGCAGACCCAAATATCAAAGGATATTGAGAGTCCCAGCCTCCGAATGGCACCTCTGAATAAGAAACTGGGAATTACAAATTGAATATTTTTTTATGCAAATACGAGAGAGCAGTAGATGTGGAGTCAGGTTATTTCCTGTAAATATCCAACTATAATTGATCTGGGTCTTATAAACTGTTCCAGACCACTACCACTAATTGATTTTCAGAATAAATTACATAATTATTTTACACTTTAGTATTCAGACATAAATTGGTTACCAGTATTAAAGCATGCTGGGATTTTAAAAACATTATTCATTGTACCATACCTAAGGTTTTACCTCCTTTTTAATGAAAAATGGAATCTAATATTTGTTCTCTCAATAACAGCCTCCACACTGATAAAGGTGATTAGAGGGGCCTTTTAAACTTGGTTCATATGATAAAATAACAATAATCCTGTGAGATAATCCTGCTATCTGGTACGTTCTGAGTGATCTGGTGTTCGGAATGTTCAACGTTTGATTGTCTTGCCATGGTATCCTACTATGTGTTGGGTTGTTTGTGTGTGGTGTGTTGTGCTACCCATGTGGCTGTGAACCACACTGTAGGACCAAACCTTATGAAAGATATTCCTTTTAATATACCTTTTTAACAACTGCATACAAGTGTTTTTTGTACAATAACGACCTGCTGATATGGGGAAAGTTATAGTACCAGATTTAAGATTTGAAAATGGATAGTCGAATGGAAACTGAAAAAATCCGTCACCTACCATAAAACAGTGTTGTAAAACAACATGTTTAGTTGGCTAAAATAAAGTCTTTTTGTTTAAAACTTTTGGAAGATCATGGTAAATTCGTACTTTTAGAAAAGGCGGTCATACTGCGATAATCTACAAATGCGACAGTGCCTCACACCATAATCTAGTTTTGCATAAGTGTGCGATAGCTTCCCTGTAAGCTTAACCATCTCATCATCTTTTGGCATCCTAAACAAATGTTTGCTGCAGTCAAAAAAGCAGGTTGATCAAATGAAACGATTAGCATTACTTATGAATAATTTTGGACTTAACTTTATTATTTGATACTTGTACAGAAATTTCTTCTTTTTTTTTCCTGCAGTTTTAATTTATGAACCTGACTCATGGCCATGTGTACCTGAGCTGATGCCGATAATGGTTCTGTTAGTCAACTGGATTATAGTGGAGGTGTAAGATTTCCCTTTGATCACAGCTTTGCTTTTATTTGGTCCTGTCACTCTGTGTGTCCTCTGTGGGTGGTATTCAGACATTTTAATCACCTTCATCCATGTGTGGGAATATGTGAGGGCTTCCACAAAATATAAGATGTTTCTTTTAAAACTTATCAATTCATTTATTTTAATGTATATAGAAATGTAGCACCAGTTATCCATTGTGTTGTACACTATACCAGTGAAAGTTTAATTTGAGAGTTTCTCTCAGATCTTTATGATTTTCTGCCATATGGGAAGGAGCGACAGCTTAAACCCTACGGATAGAAACTGATCAGCTTATATACGGTTCGTCCCAATGGAAAGCATCTTCCTGCCTCTACAGATGTATTTAATGGCACCTGCTAGGTGAGATTGTGTGAAGCCCTCTGGATTTGATGGGTGGTGCTGTTGTAAAAAGTGTGTTTGCTCAGCAAGTTCAGGATGACGGCATATTCCTTTGGGTTACTGTGGTTGTGTTCAGTGATGCCTTTCCATATGTGCTTCACAAATTATTGCTTTAGCACCTACGCTAAACTTTGGATTCCTGCTCAATCTGCTGTCTTATCGGACACCTAAAATGGCACAATTTGTTCAATTTATATCACTATTTTTCAGAATGCAGTGTGATAAAGGTTACCTCGGTCCTCCCAGGAGATTTTAAAGAGGTCAAAATGTTCCTATTCCTCTGTTCTTTCTAATATATGACTGAATGTCTTAAGAGTGGTTGAAAAAGATTGCATATTTGAGCACAACTGCATTAGACTTTTATATCCAGCTAAATGATTCTTAAAGAGCACTTACAGGGAACAGGAGTGCAGAAACCCTTTAGAGGATCTAATATGTGCATATCCATAAAAACATGTCCCAGTTTATTAGGGTGTCTTTTGTATAATGTGTGCATGGTTTTAAAAAATTTAAACTCCTGCAAAAGGAGAAACTGAAAATCTTGTCATAGACCATAAGATCTGAACAATTGTCATGAATTTTAGAATGCCTCTGGCACCATAAAAGCCATCTGCTTACTCTCAGCACTTGAAACTTCTGGTAAAGGGAGTGCTACTTAGATTAAATAAAGAAATGACTGACCTCCGCTCTGAGATTCAATAGGGTCCTTCTGCCAGTAACTGATATATATATAATTTACAGATATTAGGTTGAGGATTCCTACATTTTGCTCTGCCTAGTCATTATTCTTTGTGTTTTTTACAGTGCGGAATTAATCATTGGGGGTGATAAACCCAATGGTGACTTTAGACACGTTTATTTCTCCCTTTGTTTTAATTTTTGCTTATATTTGCTCTTTGTCTCACATATCATCAGATGGCAAAAGTTCGTAAAAAAGAAATAAACAGTGTTATTACCTTAATTAGGTTACTGTCTGGTTCCACAATAAGAGCAATAATTAGATTACTGAGAGTATCGGGGTCTTTGTTTCAGTGTTGCCAAGTTTGCTACTGAATTGTTTCATTGATCCATCTTGGCAGAAAGAGGAGATGCAACGCTGCTAATCGTGGAACCATGAAAATGTCACTGAAAGGGTCTGCATGCAAGAGAACAAAAGCTTAATTATACTTGATCAGTGAAGTAAATATTCCTCTTGAATAGGACAATGGGCAGCATGTTGGTAAAAAAAAGCAAAAGCCTACCTTTTTATTATTTTCTATTGGGAGGAGCATATATTTTGAAGAAAAACACAGCTGCTGTTAGTTTGTAAGGAAAGTTAAATGTCTGATGTGTCGGTTGCAGTGATGTTGAAAATCAAATATTTTTGTCTATTCCTGTTTAGTTTTGCAAGTCAGCTTACATCTGAAAAATATTGATAAGTCAGTATTTTAAGGTATTTTACAGCCATGCAACTAAAGTTTATACATAAAAGCTATCCATTAAAATATTCAAATTATTTCTTTTATGGAAGTAGTATGTCGGTTTGGACACCAGCCATGAAGAGGATGCTGATATCCATTATGTTCCTCTGACATAAGATGTTCTGTCCCTTGTAGGATTTGGGTCAAAGATTTGAAGCAGAAAAAAAGACAAAAAAAAAAAAAATCAATGTGAAAATGTAAAAGAAGATCTGAAATTGAAAAACATATCTGCACCTAATAAAAGGTTAGCATGAAAAAAATAGATTTTAAACTGAAAGTAAAATAATCTTAAACTGGAAAGAGTAAAAAAATGTGATTTTATAAGAACATTTCTCTATTGTACCAGTGCCTTCTTTGTTGCAACAATGACCAACATTTTTTTTGCTTGTCATGTTGTATTCAGATGTACCAAAACACGCAAAATGTGCGCCCACAACTTAGTTTTCGATTTGTGAAGGAGTTTTGCATGTGGTAAAGTTTACATTTGCATATACTCAGCCCACCACATTACATTTTATAGTTATTAGAATATCATCTGCATATTGATGAATTCATACACCGATTATGGTTTGCACATGTCTGCTACACTACGAACGCATATCAACGATCCTGTTTACTTACAAACATGTTCGTACCAGTTTTAAGACACGCAAGCCCTCTAAATATCAGGCCCCAATAATTTATAGAAATAATGAATGTCATGGATGCAAACTATCTCTGCCTTCTGGCTCTGCATTTGGGTCCTACCAAATAACCATTAGGCGTGACAAATTAAAGCAGGAAGAATAAGCCATTCTTTAACCCTCAGCCATTTGGTAGTTCTGTTTTATTCAACTTTGCTTTCAACATTCATACTGTTGATGAATATGACTAAATTTTACTTAACTGAATTAAACACTAATGTTCCCTTGAAAATAAAGGGTTTCAACCTCTGGAATGAACAGAGGGGAATGTTGAGCTGTGGCACTGAGCAGAAACATACTTAAGATTTGCCCCATGAATAGAACTAAGTTCTAAAAAGACTGGAAATAAAAAATGAAGGAAATCCAGGTGTGAGACATAATGCTCTTGCTGTTAAGATTTGGCTCTCTAAAAGTCTAATTGTCTAAATGTCATGGTCCGTGGCCTGCTGTAGTTTGCACTGCTGCCTCTTTTGTCAGACATCATAAATAATGAAAGGATCTCTTATTTTAGCCACAGAATCCTTGTTTTTTTTCATCATAGTTATATCTGCGGTCACTTTAATAGGGATGAACTAATACTGAGTCATTCATTGTAAAGAAAACTTGTCTGTACAAGTATGTGATGAATGAATGTGTGTTTTATGTCAAATTAATCAAAAACCAACTCCACTACTATTTCTCTTTGGTCCTCCAATTTCATTAGATAATAGATTTAACATTTATCGGGGTTCCTACCTTCCGTTGAAGAATTTTACTCCTTTTATATGCAGGACATTTTTTGTTACTGTTCAAATCAAAATAACTCTAAGTGGCCTTTTGCATGAAACATTTTTCATTAGGCAAAATATACATTTCTTAACAGTAGAAAATGTAAACATTGTTTGTTAAATTGAGTTTGAAACACCTCCCTGAAGGACAAAAAATAATATACAGGTGGTAAAAAAGTCCAATAGAAAAATATAAAAAGGATGAAACTACCAACAATATTCTCAAAACTAGTTTGGTTTGATTTAGATTGGATTAGGTTTAGATAAAAATTGTATGTTTTGTGTATTTTTATATCTTACAAATTGAAATGGACAGAAGAATGACATAAAAACATGCATAAAATATAATGAGTTTGAAGAAGTACAAATAGGATCCCAAACATTTACCTGTATCATATGTGGAAACGGCTGGTTCCCATTAGGCACAACAGAGGAGCTGCTTGATAACACGCTGTTTGCTGCTTATGGTTTCAGAGCTGATATTTTTTCCTTTGATCCCAACAAAATCACACAGCAGAACATCTGTTTTGTTATCGAGACAAAAGGAGTTTAACTCCTGAAACAGCTCTAGTTTTAATGTATTTTTTTAAACCATGCCTAGCTAGCAGCTCTGTTGCACAGACCGCAAGTCAAAGCATAGCACATTATGTGTGTGATCATCAATACAGCTAGTTTTCTTTTTAACAGGGGGCTGTTTTGTTCGTCTTTTAAAACAACACACCTTCAATTTTCTGTTCACCCTGACAAATTAATGTGACAGGGTTTGGAGAGTCTTAAAAGGTCATAAAATGCCTTTAATTTAATCAGGTTAAATTGGGGCTTTAATCATCAACATTTTCAGATTCTAGGTCATTTTGTGACATCTTATTAGACTGATTAGTTTACCACACATTTATGTTGACCTAGTTTGTTATGGAATATACGTTTTATCAGATCTTGGTGCTAAAATAATGGAGCAGCATTTTTGTTTCCTCTTTAATTAGTCTTATTTTGTCAGATTGTGTGGATGTTCTTAGAGGAGCCAAATGCAGAAACGGAAGCTGAGGCGGTTTCTTTTCAGATTTAATGAAAAAAAAAAGTAAAAATACAAAATCCAGAAATAATCGACAAAGAAAATTCAAGAACCGAAAAAAAAGGTAAGAGACATGAGGGAAGAATAAACCGAAAGAATGATGAGGATCCAGCAAAGAGTAACTGAAAGGAGGGTGTATAGACAGAAACAATGGGAGGACTAATTAGCTGATAGGGAGCAGGTGTAGACAGAAGTAACTAGAAGGACCTAAGAGAAAAGAGACTGACGCAATAGGGCAACAGAGAGTAACTTAAAAAGTAAAACCCTGCTTAAATATATAACAAGATGGAAAAAGAAACAAATAATCAAGGAAACACAGAATGACATAAGCAAAGTGTAAATGAGAACTTAAAAAAAACTGAAACAGAAGAAAACAAATGGCACAACCGTGACAGTTTTTAAGTGTACAATGCTAAAATGGCACAATTCACAGTTCAAACTGCCAGGTTTTTGTAGCCCTGTTAGTCTTCACACTATCAGTCAGAACTGTTAGTCATGACTGTTGTAATGATCCCATTGCTTTATAATTTAATCAAACATTTTTTGACCGACCAAATTATGATGTGTAATAATGATAATCTGACCATTTACCTCTGCTGTTTTATAGGATATATGGGAATTAAAGGGAAACAAAATCTAAAGTACAACTAAAAGAAGACTTTCAATGCTTTGTATTTAATTCTTCCATAAAGCTGGATTTACAGCTTGCCAACTTTTTAGTGAATAAAAAAAAAAAAAAAATCTTAGAGTGCTGTACTATAGAGCCTGTATCCTGAATTCATAATCTGATATGCTGCACTTTCAAAAGATGTGGAGTGCAATGATCTACAAAAAAACGTTCATTGTTTGTTCAAGTGCACGAAGAATGCCAAAAGTTATTAACAATGCTGCACAGAAACAATGACAAACAAAACTGCTGTGGTGTCAAAACAAAAAGGGAAACTAATTAGAGGAAGAAACTTAGACTCTGCATAATATTTAATACATGTATTCTTTCTCTATTCAAAATGTGGCAGTGTAACAAAAGATAAAAACAGGCAATGTTTATCCTTTCAATGCCAACGCGCCCTGCTCTCTTATTGGTCAATACGCATTAAGCATGGACAACTTACAGTTGACAGTTTGGTTTTACAATATTTTATTTTTTACTTTATTTGGTAAAGCTAAAAGAAAATCAGTTTGTTACTTAATTTCTTGCGAGATTTGCTAGTAATCCAGGCAATTCTGATCAGTCACTAACTTATAGGATTTACTTTTGGAAAAGCATGCAGTAAAAGTGACAGTTTTTTTTGCAGCTTTGCATTAATCCCTTATACTGAGCAGGCATATAGGAACAGGGGAAAAGGAAATTGTTTACCAGGTGGAAACCTTTCAGACAATCGGAATCAGCAGCTGTTTAGCGCAATTGCCTAAGGGAATCATCCCATAGTGATCTGGACTCTGATTGTGATCAGACTCTCGGATATATGGAGCATGATGGTGAATTCCATCATGTTCTGCTGACCCAGATGCAGCTACAGGACACATCTCCAACCATGACGCTTCCGGCTTATACTTCATAGTTTTATTTTATTGTTTTTTTTTTTGTTTTTTTTACCTTTTTGTTTATACTAAACATATTGTTTTTTCTTAAGTACAACTATACATTTCATTTTCTGTCCTACATTTTACAGTCATATCTCCTTAGTTTTGGTTGCTTATTAATTAATTCAATCTTTTGTTAGTTATGATAAAATGTATGTTTAATTGAAAAAAAAAAAAAAAGTAAAACCAACTTATGTTGTGTGAGGGTAAAAGTGCCATGCCACATGTACTACCTTAGCATGCTACACTAGAAATGCAGGTTTGTTTTACAGATTAGGGTGTGTAAAAAAAAAAAAAAAAAGCACTTAAATGTATTTATTCTACTTACTGTTTTTTTTTTGTTGTTGTTGTTATTTCCTTCGAAGGAAGGAGAAAAATAAAAAAACACATTGGGAACAATAGAAAAAGAAAATGTTATTGTAGAAGAAAACTAAAGTTTCTATAGGAAAACTTAGGGCTGGGATTCCTTTATCTTTAATTAATGGCTAAGCGGCTAAATCCTAACAATCTGGTTTCTTTTGGACCAAAGCTCCTCAGGTCATGCGTTTAAGAACAATCTGTTGAAGGATTTACAGGGTGCAACAATGGCTTAAGGACAGAATCTTCCTCTCACCTATATCATGAACTATAGTGTAAAGAGGCTTAAAAGTGTAAGCACAAAAAATTGGTTAGAGAAGCAGGAGCAGTACAGATAAGAGGCTGTGAACTTACCTAGGGTAAAAAAAAGTGACTGATGTTGTCACATAAAAGTCCTTAAAGCATTGGTAAAGCTTGACAAGATTGATGTTGGGTAAATTTAAGTCATGTAAGAAAGAACTAGGAAAGACAGCTTCTCTGTAGTGTGTTTGTATGTGCTGGACCTCATTAGTCTTATTGGTGATGATGAAACTCAGCAGAGACAAATCAATACAAACTAGACAGCAGCTGCCTCCCCATTTCTCCTTGTGTAATTAATTCTTCATGCGCTTTCATAACTGCCAATCCAGCGGGGTTTTACATATGTGCTTTTTTATGTTAGAGTATCAATACATAGATGGGGGGACGAGATGAAATGATTAGCTGATGGATGTTGTTGATAGTAAATGCTCTAGATACCAAAATAACAGCTATTGCTCACTTCACCTACTTTCATTTTTCATCTCTTGCAGGCACGATTAACTCAAAATTTAAATTGAGTAAATTTCTACTCCCTTGCTGCCTCATTTCTTAGAAACACTCACATAAGATTGCATTTACCAAAGTAGTCTTCTGAATAACATTATTTGCTTGCTTCCCAGTGACCCACTTTCTTAGAAAGCTGCTTTTTTAAAGTCATTAGTGAAAGTGAGCACTTGCTAATTCTCCCCCTGCCTTAACTTCTTACTGTCAAGTCTCCCACCTCGTTCGCTGGTTTTGCAGTATTTTTATTGCCTTTTTACCATCCAGTTAATCTACCAAATAAGGCCACTTTCAAGCTGTGCTTGGCAACAGGATAGAAGAACACAATCATCTTTAAAATCAGTCAGTTTAAGTAGTCAGGAACTTGCATCTACCACTCTGCTGTTGGAAAAAAGGCTTTTAGATATTAAACTCTTCACCTGTTTTAAATGTTAAATCATAGCAGAAATTATTTTGAGAGAAATCATGTAGTCAAACAAGAATTCCCACTACATTTAAGAAATCACACTGATATCTGGCAGTGTTTTAGCTGCATTTTTTGGCAAAGGTTGGAGAAAGGAGATACTTCAATACTAGATATTTTGTATGACAAATCTCAAACTGATCTCTTTTTTTAGCATATTTGCAAACTTATTTTACCTAGGTCTTAGCTTAAATGCTTTTCTTAGGCAATAACCCCTGTTTAAATTGATTAAAATTATTACCTATGAGGCTCCCATGTATTGCATCTATGATTTGTATCAGAATGACTTTAGATGGTTAGTCTCCAATTGCATCAGAAAACATAATATTTTGTAGTGATCTCACAGTTACTATTTTTCCATAGGTGCTGTTTTTAATATGTTTGCCAAGAGACAGGAAGGTGCAGGGTTCATGTTCTTTTAGTTTATAAATGCATGTGCATGAGTTTTTCCTCTCATAGTTCAAAAACATCCATGAAATGTGAAGTGGCACTTATATCCTGAACATATAATTTTATCTATATGTTTTTTGTATATGATAAATAAATAAATAGATAAATAAATAAATAAATAAATGAAAGGATGTATACTCGCTGGTCATCTTAGCATTCTAAGCTGACTTTGAATCAGAGTCTATTGAAAACCATCTGATGAAATGATGAAATGATCATCAAAATCTATGTACATGGATGAACACTTCTCTGTTCAGACTTTGGATGTTTGCCTATTTTATATAATGTAGCATTACTGTTTTTTATATTACAAAACAACAACAGAACAAAGGATGTTGGAATAAAAATTAGCTTAAATTTAAATATTTCAAAATTCTGAATGTAAAACTGCCTTCATTCAGTTGATTAGTACAATTTTTTTAAGATACCTTTCAAATTTGAAAATGTTGATGATACAATTTTACATCGATACCAACAGTGTTTTGAATGAACGTGTTCAATGAATGCCTTTCACCGAACGACATTCATTGAATACATTCATATTTGCTGTACTTTATAAATGTTAATTTTAATTTCACTCTTAAAAGCTTTGCATTCACTCTTGAAAAGCTGTATGCAGTGAAGTTTCATTTGGTATAGAGTGTTTGTCTAAGTCTATATTTTTAGTGAATGGAGAACTAAACGGATCAGTTTTGAAGTAATGAACGTGAACGAGAGCAACATTCACTCTAAAAATAATGAGCGACTCCTACAGCTCAAGAGCATGTTCAATTGAAAATGACACTTTTCAATGGATATGAAAAGTGGCTTTAAAAAGATTTTACAGTTTAGGTTTTATGAACTAACAACGGAAGACTCGGAGAGAAACTCAAGTTTTTGTGCAAACGGTGCCCACATATGACTTAGCAAATAAGTCCGTACGTCAGCCACGTCCACTTAAAATTTAAAGCAACACATCGAGTTTAAGCATCCAAGCTACCTTGGAAAATATCTGCTACTGAATGAGGGACATAAATCATTTTTGGTACAGATTTTTTTCAGCAGAACCTGAATACACCTGTATGTTTCTGAAGTTCTGTATAATTTTGCTAAATAAAGGCTTCACTGCACATACAGTATACCTTGACTGCATAGAGTTTTTTCAATTTCTTTGTATAGCAGTATTAGGATCACACATGTAAATGCTGAAATATGAGGTTCTATTGTGTAGAATTGTGGCTTAATTTATGAATGAATTTATGAATTTGAATAAGTTCATTTAAAGGTGTGTGAACTTAGTTCATTTTTTGAAAAAGTGAACTATGGACGTGAGCTAGTTCATTTTCATCTGTGTGAACTGAACTTTATTCCTTTTCAATTATGAACTCGCAAAACATTGCATACCAAGCGTGTTACATTAGTAATTTTAACTCTTAGTTGATGCAGCCCTGCTGGTGTTTTAGTCCAGCTCACCGACACTGGGTAAAGTACCAGGCTTGTTTATATATCATTGCTGCAAAAGAGTTAAGGTATAGAGGCTAGTAAGGAAACCCTGATTGTATCAATTAGTAGAACAACAACTTAAACTGAATTAACTTGAAATAATACAGAAGCAATATAAGTTGTGATAACAGGATTACAGCACCATTTATGCCATTTTAAGTATTTAATAGCTCCAGTGTAATTTATTGCATCACACTGTGAAAATGTATAACAGAAATTATGAAGATATGTGATGTAGCTGAGACTTTGATGAATACGGAAGATACAGAGATTGCTTCTCTTTTGCTTTTTTGCTACAGTTGTCTGGACCTACTGTAAATGCGCTTTGAACAAATCTCTAAGATGCAAATCATAGAAAAACAAACTTATTTTTTGAAAACAGGAACCGTTAAAGTCTTTTACAAATCTTATGAATAAAGTTGATACCATTGATTAAAATTTTAGCTGTAATGTGCATAATCAAATGTTTTAGTATTAGAATTGCCCAGTCAAACCAAACCTATAACAATGGCAATCTTTGACTAGATTAAAATTGATGCACAGAGACATTTTGTTAGACAGAAGTGGCAAGAGCTGCAGCTTCTAGATGTACGAAATAAATACAAAGCTCATGGCTTTAAAAAACTGAATTCAAGTCAGATTTCTGTTGTGCGGAAAGGGTTCCCACTGGCATTTCCTTTTTCTTCTTTATCTTAACAATACTACTTGTGGGTCAATCAAACAAAAATTGTGATAAATACACACAATATGTGGTTTTAACATGACAAGCACATCAAAACCTCAATACTTTTGCAAGGTGTTGTAAAAGGCTGAGGAGGAAAACCTCCTACAGATGGAAAAAAAAAAAGAAAAAAAAAAAGGCTCCATTTGTTATTACAATGCCCAGAATATAACCTGCTAACCTGCTGTCTTTGCCTCAGTGGGATGTTTTTTAGTGCTTTATAAGGTGCATGGGGCTTTTTTTGAAATTATACCATTTACAGAAAATCTTCAAAATGCCCCAAGAGTCACTATATTTACTACTTACTTTATAGGTACTCTGTTTACCATCACTAAATCTTTTCAGCCAAATAAGTCAAATGTTCCTAGCCCCTGTACCAACATTTTCTCTCTGACTCCCCGAAAACAATAAGACTCCCCTCTGTTCTTCCCTCCCAATCAGTCCCATTTGTTTACTGTTTTCTAAAAACCATGTCTCTGTCTTTTTCTTTCATGTGTCCTCCTGTCTCACTCTTTGTTCTCAGTCTCTTGCTCCTTATCTCTATCCCTTCATCGCCCCTCCCACCTCTGACTGACAGTGTTATAAATTGATTTTCAGCCCGGTGTGTTCTCTCTGTTTCTCTCTAGGCATTTCCCTTATTTAGCCTCAACCACTCCAGGGTATAGTCTAGACCACGGGCCAACTGTCAGTCATTGGCAGCGTGGAGAAGTCTAATTCTTGGCTGACAAGTGCTCCTGACAGCAGGAACCAATGGGACGTTTCAAACATGCTTACTCTCTCTTGCTGTCTTTCTCCATTGCATCTTTGCCTTTGCTATCTCTCTTTCTTTGCTCTTCTTGTCTCCCCCTGCCACTCTACTCTTAATTCAGGCACCTTTCCTTTCTTTTCCATTATTCATCTTTCACTGACTTCCCTTCTATCTTTTTATTTCTATTTTTTTTTTTTTTTTGCGTTCACTATCTGATATGCACGTGAAACTTAATAAAATGATCTAACACTGCATAAAAATGCCTAATAAACACGGCATGTTTCAAATCACAGCTTAAGTGCTGCTTTGATCTGAAGGCTGACTATTATTTCCATGTTTGCAATTATTTGAATGGTCAATTTGCTCCACTTGGGACAGCTATTCTTTATTCATTAATGAGGGTCATTGAGATGGAGCATATTTCATAACAAATCTGGTAGAACCAAAATTATAAAAGAGAGCAAAATCAAGATGAAAGGAACTTGAAGAGAGAAATAACTCAGATTAAGGCATTCTGATAGAAGAAAAGCCTTTTTAAATAGTACAGCTTGTATAAAGTTATTCTACCATGCTGATGATATTCTTGACACTTGACAACATATTTACACACTCACTTACCAATGCCTCTATTGGGATGCCCGGGAACCTTGAATTTACCGTTTGTTCCATTTCGGTGAAGAATAGGGTAATTTAACTGTTTATGCTTTCACAAGTCACCACCATGTGAAAATGTTGCTGCAAGGATCATAGCAATGTTGTCACAAAAACTGATATTTTACATCTGAATTCAGGGGAATGTAGAACAGGCATGTTTTTAACATCATGAATATATACGTTCATACTTCAGTTGTACTTTCACTCATCATCTTCAACTTTACCCGAGACCAGGTTCACAGGAGTAACAGTCTCAGCAGAGTCTCCCAGGCTTCCCTCTTACCATACACCTCCTTCAGCAATGCTTGGGGAAGCCCCAATTTTCTCACAAGCCAGACAAGAGAAATGGTCCCTTCAGCGTGTCCTAGGCCATCCCTTGGGCCTCCTGCCGCTTGCAACAACTCCTGAGGGAGGAGTCATGGGGACTTTCGAAAAAAGATGTCTGAGCCACTTCAGCTGGCTCCTCTTGATTTGAAGGAGAAGCGGCTCTACTCTGAGCCTTTGCCGGATGACAGTGCTCCTTACTAATATCTAAAGGAGTACTCAGAAACTCTGTAAAGAGAGATCATTTCAACAGATTCTGTCTACACTGATCCAGATTTTTAAAACCATAGGTTAGGGTGGGAATGTAGACTGGCCAGTGAATCAAAAGCTTTGGCTCTTTGCTTAGATCTCTCTTCACCACAATAGACTAGAGCAGTGTTCGCCTTATAGCACCAGCTGCATCTATTCATCTACCGATCTTCCACCCCATTCACCCCTTACTCGTGAAAAGGACCCCAAGATACTTGAAATCCTCAACTTGAGGCATGAATTCTTCTCCAACCTGAAGAAGACAAGCCACCTTTTTCTGGTTGAGAACCATGGCCTTGGACTTGGAGGAGGCCATCTTTATCCTGGCCAATTCACACTCGCCTGTGAACCACCCCAGTGCATGCTGTAGGTATTGGCAGCAGGGAACCAGAAGAACTACATCATCTGCAAAAATCAGGAACAAAATCCGCTGGACCGCAAATCATACTACGTGGCTGTCAATATAAATCCTATCTATAAAGGGGATGAACAGGACTTTTGACAGAGGGCAGCCCTGTCAGAATCCAACATGCACCAGGAACAGGTCAAACTTAATGCCGGGAACTTTTATTTTGACTGGAGGGTCCACAGTAAAGGGCCCCTGTTTGCAATCTCGTGGAGTGCCCCACACAAGGTACTCTGACTGAAAACTGTGTTAGCAAAGCATTGCTTCCCCTTCCTACAGCTGTATTTAAATAATTACAATTTCTACTCTCAGCTGAAAATATAAATCAGTTGATTGATCGATGAATAAGTTGGTTTTCCTTAGATTAAAACTTTTTACCAATTTGATTGTATGATCTGATCGAATTGTCTCCGTAAAGTGTCTTGAGATGACATGTTGTGAATTGGCATTATATCAATAAAGTTAATTGAATTGAAACTAAAACTTTTTTTCAGAGGCTCCGCTGTTGTTATATATACACACTCCCTTTTTGGGAGGATTTTTCAGTCGTGAGAATTTTTTGGGTCAGGCCAAGTTTTAGCCTCCTGGGTTGTGTAGTGAACAGTGGGTAATAGGGGGTGATTAGCCTTCCACGATTCCTGATGGGAATCGCATGATTGGTTAAAAATCAAAGTTTTTTGAAACTCTGTTGTCCCTTGTGACATGATCCTTAACATATCCTGCTGTTAAAGCAGAATTACGAGCTGATTAACCTCCTGCATTACACATGTGCAAAAAAAGGAATTATTCTTCTTCCATGACTTTATTTATGGATAGACAAGTACAACTAGTGCATGTTTCCACTGGGTTGAGTCGGAACGTGTGGTTTCTGGTGGTATACCCATACTGTAGCCACAGCTGTCATGGGGTAGGTTGATGGGGGGAAAAAAACAAAATAACTTCCTATGGACTCTTTGCATATATTGACATTAAGGCATTACACACACACTGTTATCTTTAACATCACACCTAATATTAAGAATTATTTAGAGAATTGGCAACTTTGCCCTTTTCTGCTATTTTTTTGTGAGAAAATTTTGAATTGTTGCTCTGGTTTCCCTTTGCTACTCTGCAGGAGGGGTGACCAATATGTTTGTATACTACTAAAGCCCATCTGCGTCAATCACTGATGTATTTTGCATTCATATATAGTAGTCTGGGTATCTTACTCTCACCTCAAACAGTTTGTAAATTGCAAAATAATGCAAAAATGGTCAGACTCCTCTGATACTAACATACATAACATCAATTCAGGTAATTTAGTCTATTTGTGCCAACAAGGAATTGAGCTGGTCTACTTTATAAAATGACCAGAGAGTATGTGCCATTAAGACATTACATTTACTGTAAGTCTTTTGCTCTGAACTTTGAGGACAAGAAAACAGTAATGCAGACTAAACATTTTTCTTTTCAAAACTCAGGAAAATTCCTAGTCTTAAGAGTTTCAATCCTATGGACGTCACTTAAAAAGTAAAAACACAAAAACTTCTTACCTGATTCAGCACTCCTGTTTTGGCCTTATTTTTAATTAAAATGACTTTGACTGACAATCTCCAATTATTGTTTAACCAGGTATTTCCTGACGTTGCAGATTTAAGCTTTAAATGTGATGTATACAAAACCCATGAAGAGTCTACAATAACTCCCATAAACTAAGATGTTTCACATTCTTGTTGAGAGACTAAATGGTGAGCAGCTATGTGCTGGCATAAAAATCTTAGAAATGTACCTGCCACATTTATGGAAGTGTATGACTGACACTTATCAGTCAAATTTACAGAATAGTTCCTATCTATGATAAGCAGGCAATATACTGAAATGCAGATTTTCTATATACTTTTTCAGCATTCATTTAAAGACTACATACGCATTACCTAACAGCATGTACTTTATGAAGGTAGCGGTTAGGGAACAATTGATGCATCTATTACCTGCTGCTTTTTTATCTCTTTTACAGAGAAAGAAAAATTGTAATTGGTCAAAAAATAAGAGTCGGCCACCTCTCCCCTTCCTGGTTTGTTCTATTTCATGAGATTGTTTCATGACTAAGTTTGACACCTCTTGCTGGGTAAAAACATACTTTTACAAAGAGAGGTGGCTGCCCTGTGCAGATTAGCTGCTGAAAGAGCCACTTCATATTAACTTCTAGCCAGAATCATTTTGTTCTGTCTCGTATCTCTCCTATCTGATTGGAGAAAACGGGTGTTGCGAGTGTTCCTGGAGTGGATTCTTATGTGGATATTCTCAAACCGCTCATACTCACAAGACAGTAAAGAAGTGCTGCTTAGACAGCGGGACTCATAAGTGTTACTCAGAGATGCATGGACCAAGCAAAATACCACTTTGTGAATAATAGTGATTAAAGGAATAGCATTATAACTGAGTAAAAAGCTAAAAAAGTTGATTTTGCATTATATAAACCCTTTAATCATTTGAAATAAAAAAAGTAGAAACTGACATTTAAATACATTTAACAAGGAACCAAGTGCAACTGTTTTGTAAAGTTCTGCAAAGAAAATCTGTGGTGTTAACAGAGCTTCAATCCAGAAACTGGATCAAAATCGCTAATTGAGACTAAAACATTCATTGGCAATTCAGCCCTCAACTACAGCTTGTATTTTTGCTTTTTTTGAGAATATGAAAAGAACCCCATATACGTCCAGATAGAGCTCTTATTATGCATTAGGTTTTGTTACACTGAGCTTGCATTGAGCCATTCAAATCATAACTTATGCCAATTTATTAAACCACAATTAAAGTCTCATTTATATAATAAAAGCTGGACGTCTTGAAAAGGGCATGTGCCAGTGTAAGCTCCTTGTTAATCTTCCTCGGTGTAATAGTGAAGACATTCAATATGCGATATTACTTTGAGGAAAGAGATCAAGCTTATATGTATTGCAGACCGGAGTTCATTAAATCCACTCAATTCACGCAGCAGATTTTCTTCTTTGTCTCTAAGCTTCTTTTATCCAGGGATGGTTTTGCTGAGCACGCATGCTCTTTTCTAGCTAAACCCTCTTCCTTATTAGCACCAGTGCATGTAGTCACACCTGGGATCTACCCCAGTCCAAGCACAAGTATTTTACTATTTGCAAATTAGTGTCTTTGTTAAAGTCTTCAGAGGTGAAAGACCTTGCTTTAAATGAATTCCCACCCAAAATCCTTTGTAGAATTACACACTAAAACCATATTAATTGCTGTACAAAGTTATCCGACTTGTTTGTGAAGTGAGGCAGCAATGCTCCCCAATCTTATGGATTCAGATACTGACCCAGTTTCCTTGATGAAAAATGTAAGGAACATTCATCTCTATTTTTTTTTCCTTACCATGCACACACAATCCTGTAGGTCTAACAAAAAGAAAACAGAACTGTTCTATCCTAATTGGCGTCTCATCTGGGGTATAACTGGGGTCTAAAGGTTGCTATTTTTGTGCTTTTGGGCAGTGTTTTAACATTTTCATGTGATGTTCGTCTAAAAACCGTCTTATGTGGTGGCTGTTGCTTATTAATTTTCCTACTGGTTTAAATGATAAGCTGCACGGTGGAGCAGTTTATAGCACTGTTGCCTTGCACCAAGAAGGTTCTGGGTTTGATTCCCAGCCTTGGGTCTTTCTACATGGAGTTTGCATGTTCTTCCCGTGTATGCCTGGGTTCTCTCCGCGTACTCCGGCTTCCTCAGACAGTCCAAAAACATGATCGTAAGCTTGATTGGCTCCTCTAAATTCCTCTTAGGTGTGATTGTGCATGAGAGAAGATAGATGGATGGTTGATGGTTGGTACAGTACTTGCTGGTACACATATTTGTCACTCGTATAGGTTTTCATCCGAATAGCTCTGGGTTGAGGTATAAATTCAGCTACTGTAACTTAGACACGCTTCTCTTTAGTTAGTCATCCTGTTCACCACCTTGGAAGCGCCTTGAAGCCAGCCGCTTGAACTAGTAAGCCTCTTGCCCACTGGGCTTCACAAAGCCTCCCTCAACACATGGTGTCGAGGGGGTTGAAAAAATCCTCTACCTCGAAAGATGTGTCCTTGGCATTGTACATAATACACAAACCCCACAGTATGATTACATTGTTAAGATGAAGTGATGTTTTTTATCACAATTCTTGTAAAGCAAACATATTTAATTAGCAAATTTGGTTGCGAAAAATTACTGATAGATTAGAATTGAATTTCTCCTTGGATTTATGCGTGTTTTAAGGAAAGAGGGAGATAGAGCAAGAGAATTTGAGTCAAACGAATGATGGAATGAGTAATGGCTTTAAAGGGCCAGTGTATTTCATAATCTCTGTGACTAATCCAGGCATATCTGAGCGTGTTCCTTGTAATCTCCTTTATGTCAATGTTTGTCTGTCCATTGGTGCATACCTGTGTGGAACTCTATGTTTGAATGAGCATGTTCATGGGTATGTTTTTCAGCTTTTCAGCACGTGTGTTTGTAGAGAGGCTGTCAGTTTCAGTCTGGTAGTCAGCATAATTAGAAGTCTGCCTCTTTTATTTTTTATGTTCTTTTTGGTTCCCTCCTTCTTTTTCTCGAAGTGATCCTTTCCTTTTGCCTCACTCTCATACTTTCACCTCCATCCCTCTGAGTGATGAGCCTGTGATCAATCTTTCATTTTTCCACAGTGACGAATGTGAAGGAACCACTTAGCTGCACCTCCAATCCTAATGCTTTCTGTTTTGACTATGCTCTCTATCTATCAGCCTGGTATCCTAGATTTGTAATTTACTCTATTTAGACAAAAAAATAAAATAAAACACTTGAATCATTGTAGATTATTTCAAAGTGATATTTTACTGAAAGCTGCAGATAATTGGCCAATTTCTGAGCTATAAAATAATAACTAAATATGTGGTGAAAGAAAGGATGCAATTTTTTCTTTTTTTACAAATAAGAATCCATAAAGGGAAAAACTTAAGATACTCAACACTCATTAGTCAGATACTATTCAATATGATCCATTGTAACTGACTGAATAGGGATATTGTCATGAAGTCCAACCGAATATTAATTTAAAAAAGAGGAAGCATTATGTGAAGGCATCAGATTCTTTTTTATTAGTTTTTTGAGCATGACAGAGATTAAGGAACATATTCCAAATGACAGTGATAAAACCCTAGGTTTTAAAACAATATTGTAAACTGTCAGCACATCAGGGAACACTGTCTGATCCATCATCTATAAATGAAAAGAATTTAGCAATATGTGAAACCTAACAAGACATGACCATCCACATTAACTGACAGGTCTGGTAAGGAAATCATTAATCACAGGGGCAGACAAGCCATGGATGGTGAACTCCGGAGGAGCTCCAACGATTAACAGCTCTGTTGACAGAAACATTATTGTGTGTACACTCTACAAATCAGGCATTTATGGAAGAATGTCAAAAATTAAGCCAGTTTTGAATTAGTCTTTTCATTTTTTTGTGTAAACTCTCCTTTTGGGGTTTGATCCATAAACTGCTATGTATAGAGGAAAACAAACACTGCACATCCCCATAAGCACTACAGCATATGGTGGTGGCAAAACCATTCTACAAGAAATCTTTTCTTCTGCACAGACATTGGTGTGATTGTGAAAGAAGCTTAGTTCCGGGTAATAGTAGAAAATAATTAGGCAATTGCTGTGAAAGACTTGAGAATGGTGCAGAGGTTCACTTTCCGATGACAAAAAAACAACTCAAACATGCAGCTGGAGCTAGGATGGAATGCCTTTACTCACTGGGAAATTCATAGAGAAATTCTGAATCTGTTGCAAAGTGTGAAAATTGCTAATGCACTAGTGCCCTTTTTTTTTTATCTGAGCTGTTATGTAAGGATAATTTACTTCTGTGACTGTATTTGCAAAGCAAGTTGATCCTAGGAAGTTTTGACTTAAGATGATTGAACAACACTGCATGAATGACAAATTGAATTTTTTATTGGCAAATGAACATTTCACTTTCACAGTTATGCACTGACATGTCTTGATTTCAGGCAAATTCTAATTAAATACACTGAAGTGTATGCTTGCAGCATAGCAAATGCGGAGACAATTGACGAGGGATGAATAATATTGCAATAAATTCTATTAAAAAAATTATAGTTTGCATAGCTGATAGGTAGGTATTTTTCAGATATGTGTGTGCTTACCTAAAATGTCTCTTGGCTCTTTACATCTTATCATTGATTGATTATAAAGGAATAGATATATCCTACCTTAATTGCAGCCCAAGCTGTTGGGATTCTTTTTGGCTGGTTAACTAAATATGGATCGAACAAAGAGGAATTCACATACATATCATTAACCCCACAATCCCCCATTATTACTGTAACCCTAACCTGAACCTAAACTTATTTCAAATCTTAGTCCTTAACCTACAGTAGCTGTTCGCAAAAAAAAAGGAAGTACCAGCAAATTGTCCTCACTTTGGTAGAAATGTTCCTCAATTTGATGATGAAATTCGAAATCTCTGCCAAGACAAGAGCACACAGGAGCATCCAGAGCGATCATCCTGCTGTCCCTGTGGCCCCTGGCTGCCATGGTAAATAATTAGCCTCATAAACGTGAAAGACAAAGGGATGATCATCCTAATTTAAGCTTTGCACTCAGTAAAGATGAATTTAGGCTTAGGATTTTTCATGGCTTAAAACACACAACTAGAACACTTAACAATTAAGCACATACGTTTAAAGGTGGAATGATGCACAAATGCATCCTGTTGTAGGAATTCACATCATTTTCAACTGTGTATATAGCTTAACTTATTTGATTAATTGATTGACTTTATTAATCTCAATATATTTAAGTCTTAAACACTAAAAATTAATGCAGTAAAATGTTGCACTTTGTTGTTCTGTACTGAAACACACAAATTCTTTTCCATCCCCTTAGATTTCTCCTCTCTAAGCTTCCTCCACTATTTGATTTCACGGCGCTTTCTTAGAACTGTAGAACTTATTTATCAGGAATCACAACAGTGCTGTAAAATAGAAAAACAATCTAGACAAATTCCCTGCATGACAGCAGTATTGTTAAAAACAAAGAATACAACAGACAAGAAAAAGAATAAAGTTGTGGAGACATTTAAAGCACCACTGGGTTACAAAACAACATTCTGATGTTTGGACCTCTATTATACCCCTATTCATTCTATTAGACTGAAATAGAAAGACCAAGACATGAGAAACAGAAGCAGTCAAGAGTTTCAGTTCACCCTAGAAAGCAGCAGTGATCCACAGCTGAGGGATGGATAATCTGTTGCCTGGACAGTGATGGGTTATGAATATAAAAGTAGACAGAAAAAGTATCTGCTTGTCTATTCTTGTCTGCAGGCTTGCACTGTGTCAGTACAAGAAGATTCCAGAAGGACCAGCAAACAATAAGCATCATATACAGTGGATTGTTAAATCTTGCCCATAGAAACAAGATATTTTAAGTTATTTTATGTAGAGGTTATAATGGGTATGTTTTTCACCTAACTTTTTCAGCAATTCTTTGACATTCTGAATTTAAATGATAGAGATCATGGTGAATAACATCTTTAATACTATAGAGATCCGGAAATGTCATTTTTTCAGAATTTAGCAGCTGTTTTCATTTTCTCCCCTGCCTGGTACCACATGCCAGGAGACATAATGAAGATCCTTGTGCTCATTAAGGTTTACTCAAAAATGTCTCCTCTCTTTGTAAAAACCATAAAGTGTCTGTTGCACCCCCTGCACCCACCTTATGTCATCTCTTTTGCTGCATATTTTAAGATGTCAGTGCGATACTCAAATAGTAATAACAAAGGAATTGTCAGACAGTATTTCTTGGAGGCACAAAAAGAGTCCCAGACTTTGCTTAGTTATTGATTTCACTGTTAAAGACAGCTGGAAAACTCGGTGACTCAGAGGTGATAGCTTCCAGGTTGCTCTAGGAATGAAGTTTTTGAATCCTATGCTGAAAGAGATTACCAGCTCATGCTGTTGCTGCTTTTAAACAAATCTTACACCTCAACAAAAATGTTGCTGTGCCGTCTCTTCTTTTAGATATGTGGAGCTCAGGATATCAGGAACTCAGGAAAGTAAAGTTTGTTGTTGGGATGTTGCTTTTTCAAAGAAGTTCCATAATTATTTTTCGTATAAAATGTATCCATTTTATCTTACCATTAGGGCTGCTCAGTGGTGCAGTGGGTAGCACTGCTGCCTTGCAGCAAGAAAGTTCTGGGTTAGATTCCCGGCCCGGGGTCTTTCTGCATGGAGTTTGCATGTTCTCCCTGAGCATGTGTGGGTTCTCTCCGGGTACTCCGGCTTCCTCCCACAGTCCAAAAACTAGGTTAATTGACTTCTCTAAATTCTACTTAACTGTGAGTGAATGGTTGTATGCCCTCTTTGTCTTTGTGTTGCCCTGCGATGGACTGACGACCTGTCCAGGGCACCAGAACCCCCCGGGACCCCAATTTGGACAAGCGTGTCAGATAATGGATGGATCTTACCATTACAGAAGCTGTCTAGAAGATGTCAATTTGTAGATGCTGATCATTATACAATTACCATGCCAGTGTAACTTTTAAATTACACATACATACACCCTCCGCTTGTGGCCATGTTATTGTTACCCTGAGGAAATTATTTTCTAGGCTATATTTTGGGGATTTACAGGTACTTGTGGTGACTTACGACTGGTCACCATGATGAAAGGTATTCTTTGTGGGGGGGTGGGGTG
>NW_015151619.1:0-1384 GCF_000732505.1 Cyprinodon variegatus
CTAGATAGGACCCACAGCAGACTGTATTTTTGTTGGAAGTGGAGGTCTGAAAGTTTTCAACACAGGATTTTAAAATTCACCTCAGAAGGCTCTTTAATCTATCAGAGCAGCAGTTTTATTTATTTATTTTTTTAATTTTAGGTGTAAAAACAGTTTAATCTTGGAACAAGAACCTCCTAGTGATTATCTAGGCACAAAGTACCACGTAAAACTAACATGTTTACCTGTAAACTATATAAAATATAAATATTATAGGATGCATTAGAAGCTGCTAAAAGTAAATACATCAGTAAAACTTTACCTAAAACTGTCTACTACATAAAATAATTTAAAGAGGATCAAATCTATAGAAGCTTATGCATTATTTAAAGACAATAGATTTCCTTAAATTACAGATTCTATGAATCCTTAAATAGTGCACTGCCCTGTCAACAAACCAAAGTTACTATATTATAAATATCATCCATTATTCACTTACCAAATATGACATCAAACAGCTTTAGAGTTCTGAATTCCAGTTTTCCATTCCGGCCCACAAAGTTGTACTGCCTTGACAGGCCATGGTCCATGATGAAGACCATCCACAGTCCTCCCTCCAATGTCTGCCACTGCTGTGACCTAAGGGGGAACAAAGACAGTACAAAGCTAATTTATTTTATAGCTCATTGGAGTAAACCAGACAGACAGACAGACTAGATTATTTTCATCATCGATTAATCTATTGATTATTTCAAAAGTTAATTGATTAGTTGCCATAATTAAATTGTTAAAAAATTTAGAAAAAATTTAGTGTTTCCCAATTTTCTTGTTTGAGATACTCAGATTATTGCCAGGAATGAACAAAAATTGAAATATTCACATTTATTAAGCTGAAAGCAAAGAATCAGGAGTTTTCTGCTTATAAAAAACACACTCAAACTGATTATAGTTGCCAGTAAATTCAATAATTGATTACTGTTCAATTTATTGATGAATCGTTGGAGCTTTCTTTTGAGCAGACTTTGGTAGTTTCAGATAAAATTAACTCCTAGGCCCCCAATAAAACTGAATGAAATTTCACTAGCCTAGAATTTACATGCATACCAGTTCAGACATGAAGCTTGGGTTAGACAATTTTTCTTCCATTATTTCAACCTCCATACCTGTCTTAAGGGGGAAGAGAAGGTGTAGGCCTGAAACATGTTTTACAACTGGCAATGCACCTTAAGACTTGATTTCAGGACTATTGTGTAAATGTGAGATTATGTGAGCTAAGTGCATAAAATGTCCAATAAATTATAAACTAGATGTCATTATAAATGTATTTATAAAGCTCAAGTGACAAAAATACCTCTACAAATGCAACCCAGTCTGACAAATGGTTTGAGCATCAAAAACAACTCAA
>NW_015151619.1:4404-5504 GCF_000732505.1 Cyprinodon variegatus
CTGATTAATATGATTGTCTTATCTGCTATTAAAGTAGCTAATCTCTTTAAACAGCAGGTCAGTGATGTGCAGAGTAGCACTGATACTGACACACGTCCTTAATCCATTTCTAACACTACATTACTGATAAAAACATGGTTAACAACTGGCAATGCACCTTAAGACTTTATTTCAGGAATATTGTGTAAATGTGGGATTATGTGAGCTTTTAGAAGCAGTTTTTGCCGACGGATGAATCACAATCCGGGGTGTCCTGTTTGGGTGTCGCAGCCGTTTCCTCTTTAGAGTTTTTCTCTCCCTCCTCGCTGACCTTTCCCAGCTCTCCAAGCTGTTTACGAACCACAGACTGTTTCACATACTTGTGTCCCACTCTGGACACAATGGTGGATATTCCTTTGGGTCCGCTTGTCTCATCTTTGTCCACACTGATCCACTCATAGAGTCGCTCCCTAGTGCCCATCCGTTCAAAAGGGACCCTGACCCTCATGGATCCCCGGATGTTTCCCGTTTCTTCTCCTCGGCGGGACAGGTAGGTGTGGAACTGCTGGGCTGTGCAGCCAATCATCGATTTGAGGGCCAACACGTACTCTCCATAGGACTCGTATCCATCCACTGACTTGACGGTCAGCAGCAGATGTTGGTACTGCAGGTATTCGATCTCAGACAGGAGAGGTTTGGGGGTGGTGAGCTGCTTGTTGGACCACCCCACGCGCAGGAAGTTGACGTTGTCGCTGTTCTGGCTGTCGTTCTCGTAGCTTTTCTTAAACTCTTCTAGACAAGTAGAGTAGAACTCTATGAAGAACTTGGTGCGGCTCGCCGTCTTCACGATGGTTTCAATGCTCTCAAACTCGATGTAAGCCTGCTCTGAAGACTTTGGTAGACCTTTCTTTGAGACAGGGGCAAGTTTTACCTGAGCGGCCTTGGTGGAAATGCAGCCCCTCTTGACCGCAGTGGTCTCCAGGCCACAGTCCTCCAGCTCAGGGCATTGACCAGCTGGAGCAGGGGGCGGAGACTGCTGCACACAATGATTAGATGAGTGAAAAGATGCTAAATGAAGAAAGATTCATATAGTTAGACAGTTGAAGTTTGGAGGGAAGCAG
>NW_015151619.1:7931-10290 GCF_000732505.1 Cyprinodon variegatus
AAGCGTCATATGGTGGTGCGAGACATCCCGTCTGACTTCTACCACAGTGCTGCTGAGCAGCAACCTGTGTTGCATCTGGCTCAGCAACCTTCAGCTCCAGCTGCAGCTGAGCAGAGTGACGGGTCAGAAGGACGTGAAAGCAGCAGCAGTGGAGAGACTTATCAGGAGTAAGGATATAACATTTTGCAAGATTTTTTTAGCACAGCAACAAAATTCAAAGCAAAAGAAGCATTCCTCTAATATCTTTTTTCTGCATTGCAGTGAGCCAAATGTTGCTTGGAAAGGCAACAAAAGACGAGAGATGCAGGATAGGGGTCTTTACAACAAGCATTCCAGGGATCACAAATTAATCAGAGACTATGCTCGATATCTCCACATAGACCGGCAGGTTGAGAATTACACCCAAGATGTAAGGGCTTCTTTTAATACTCTTATTGTGAAATTTTGTGGGCTGCCATTCGGCACATCTAAACAGTTCTCTGTTGAACCAATTCAAGATTAAATGTGTAATTTCTTTTCAGGTGGACAATGTAGCAAGGTATCTCTACTACATGGACCCCAATGAACCTTCTCTTCACTTTGTCCTGAACAAAGAGAAGACGCAGCAGTACCTCAGGGACCTGACAGAAGCCGGCCTGATGAAGCAGACGCAGATCAACTATCTGAAAAATCTCAAATGGTTAGTTTGTATTTATATTTATGCTGGTGTATTTTTGAACCTCTGACAATGCCATTGTTTTTTATGGATTATTCAAAAGCATGTTGTAATATAAATCAATTTGTTTTCCTTAGATAGAAAACTTTGAATCAATCTGACTGAATGATCTGGTTGAACTGTAAAGTGCCTTGAGATGACATGTGTTTTGAATTGGTGCTATAGAAATAAACTGAATTGAGTTGAATTAAAATTGAATTTTTTTTCCCCTGTTCAGTTTCCTGAAATTCCACACATATCACACTGACCTGAAGAAGAAAGACCCCGACCTTCATGGCCACTGTGTGGATTTCATTGAGTTCTTGGGTTTGCAACAGGGGACTTGCGCCAAACAAGTGAGCAAGGAGGTCGTAAGGAAGAGGTAGGTTTAACACATACAAGGACGTATAATGAAAAGAAATATAAATTCAAAAACCTTTAGTGTCATGTACTCAGCATCGATTGGGAATCAGTGAAATTTCTTTGCTACATTCTCCCTTCAACAGCTTAAAGATTTCTAAAGGAATCATAGCATTTAAAACAACAAAAAGCTTAAATCCCACTGAGTTTAAAGGCCTGGCAGCAGGGGTTAAAAACTGTTTCACAACCTTCTTTGCTTTCACCTTCCTGAATGAACGCAGTGAGTCATTTTCCTTTCTGGTTTTTAACAGGCATGGAGCTTTATCTACAGACTCTCAACGTGCTCCAAAAGAGTGTCATGGTGTGCTGGAGACTGCAAAGAAGGACTTTTTGGCTGTCATTTCCAAGGTCTTTCCAGATGAAACCCAACTCAGCCCCCAAGAAATCACATTTGTGGTCTACTACCTTGAGGCCCTGATCACATTGAAACACCTGCAGAGGGTTGGTGTGGTCAAGCACATGACGGTGATTAACAATCATTCATTAAACCTGTGAATTTGTACATTTTTTTCTAGTTATTTGATTAAAGGCCTAACGATCCCCCATCCTAACAGGTTGAGGAGTGGATCAAAAGAAGAAAGACAGATGACGGACATACCGTGGTTGGAGTGATGGAGCACAAGACAGCTGCTCAGCAAGTGGCCATGTTTGCTTTGGATCAGGAGGAGGAAATGGTAAATAGCAAAAAGATACAGTTGACTGGATTTCACATTGTGCTAGGAGATAAAACTAATGGATCTCTTTTTTCCACCAAAAGTGGTGTGATACCTACTACACCCGCATCCGACCACAGATTTTTAGGTCCAAGAGGTGTGTGGCGGACCAGGATCGTGGCAGGTTTTTCCTCTCTTTGAAAGGGACCCCAATCTACAACCCGTCAAATGATATCCGGAGACTCCATGAAAAGTAAGATGAGAGGATGATATGAAAATCTGTTGGACATTTCATTTCCCTTAGAAACCATGTCAAACTAGCAAACTTACCATTACTTTCTATTTCAGATACGAACTAGAACCTGTCACCAACCAAGAGGCCCGTAGGGTCTACGAGACTGCGATGAAGACAAAGACCGACTCTGAAAGGAACTTGGTTGCAGACTACCTCACGCACTCAAACATCACAGCTGAGAGGCACTACCGGATGAAGCTCCCTGAAAACATTGTGCGTGGCCGGCACCTTATTGATTTTGCTGCAGGTGATTCCAGGTAAGAACATTGCATACTTCCCATGTTTGAAACTATAATG
>NW_015151619.1:13009-28742 GCF_000732505.1 Cyprinodon variegatus
TTAGCCGCATTTATTAGAAAACACCAACCGTATGTTTGTATGTGGTGAATCTAGATAACTTTGCTGATCGTATGGCCTTGAGCCGGCGACATTTCGATTGAGTTTCTGCCCTATCACCTTGATGCTAGTGTATTGTACTAGCATGGGAGTTACGGGTAACGGAGGATCAGGGTTCGATCCCGGAGAGGGAGCCTGAGAAACGGCTACCACATCCAAGGAAGGCAGCAGGCGCGCAAATTACCCAATCCAGACAATGGGAGGTGGTGACGAAGAGTACCGGATGACTGAAGTAATTTTAGTCAGTCTGGAATGGAATCAATTTAAGCAATTGATTGAGTAACTACTGGAGGGCAAGTCTGGTGCCAGCAGCCGCGGTAATTCCAGCTCCAGTAGCGTGCCTCAAAGTTGCTGCGCTTAAAACGCTCGTAGTTGGATGAGAAACTACGCATCGGATAGTTATTATCTAGGCGAATGAGCTACATATTACGCATTACTGGGATGCTTTCAGCATTCAGTATGTATTGATATTAGTTTAACTAGTAATAACATATAACCGGTGTGTAGTAATTGCGTATGAGGATGACCATTGACCTTAAGTGTGTTGAAGGTCGTGTCTCATGGAATGTGCCTTGAGTAAATCAGAGTGCTCAAAGCAGGCGTGATGCCTGAATGTTGATAGCATGGAACGAACAAAAGTGTAGATGTGTATTGAACATGGTAGTTATTGTTTCGGCAGTATTCTACTACAATATACAACACCGACCGCCAATTACGGATGTTGGTTCCGTATTGGGGTACTGATTAAGAGGAGCGGTTGGGGGCATTGGTATTTGGCAGCGAGAGGTGAAATTCTTAGACCGGCGCAAGACGGACGAAAGCGAAAGCATTTGCCAAGAATGTTTTCATTAATCAAGAACGAAAGTCGGAGGTTCGAAGACGATCAGATACCGTCCTAGTTCTCACTGTAAACTATGCCGACCCGGGATTAGTCCAAAGCCTTAATAATACGGCTTGGGTTGGTCCCCCTGGGAAACCTTAAGTTTTTCGGTTGCGGGGGGAGTATGGTCGCAAGGCTGAAACTTAAAGGAATTGACGGAAGGGCACCACCAGGGGTGGAGCCTGCGGCTTAATTTGACTCAACACGGGAAACCTCACCCGGCCCGGACACGGAAAGGATTGACAGATTGATAGCTCTTTCTCGATTCTGTGGGTGGTGGTGCATGGCCGTTCTTAGTTCGTGAAGTGATTTGTCAGGTTAATTCCGGTAACGGACGAGATCACAGTCTCCATTTGACGAGCTGGAGTAATCGTAGATTGTCGATATTTGTAGCAATACAGGTGTCGGATTTATCTGCGTTGTTGGTAAGATGCAGGAGGTAGTGAAGTGATTGGTGGCATCTTCGGGTGTTGTCAGTTGCAACGCTATCGATTTTGCGTTTTCCCTCCAGTCAAACAGTGTTCAGCTTTTAGTTGTGCGCTGTATCATGGAGAGACAACGGTATATAATAAAAATCCGAGGAAGTGTGGCTATAACAGGTCTGTGATGCCCTTAGATGTTCTGGGCTGCACGCGCGCTACAATGGCGACGACAACGAGTGTCTGAATCGAAAGATTTGGGTAATCTTATAATCGTCGCCGTGATGGGGATTGACGTTTGTAATTACGTCATGAAAGAGGAATCCCTAGTACGTGCGATTCATTAAATCGCGCGGATTTAGTCCCTGCCCTTTGTACACACCGCCCGTCGCTACTACCGAGTGAATGGTGTCATAATGCCTTGGGAGCGGACATCGTTTGAGCCTTGTGTTCAATTTGATGCTGCGATCAGCGTAGAATGGCGCAATTTCGAGGAAGTAAAAGTCGTAACAAGGTTTCCGTAGGTGAACCTGCGGAAGGATCATTGATGTTTATAAACAATAACAATT
The DNA here is from genome assembly GCF_000732505.1 of Cyprinodon variegatus. NCBI lineage: Eukaryota > Metazoa > Chordata > Actinopteri > Cyprinodontiformes > Cyprinodontidae > Cyprinodon > Cyprinodon variegatus. The sequence goes on from NW_015151619.1 coordinate 14,935, forward strand.
GTGTTATTGAGCTTATATATACATTTTCACATAACACTTCTCGAATGATGAGAGACGATCGCAGAGCAGTCATCATTGTTATGTGATACGTTAAAAACCAAAGACGATCGTTGTATGTTGCGTACCAGATTGCGTTGACACTATATCGAGTCAGTTTAACATCGAGATTGTTAAGCATGTGGGTGTGGTGAATGATGTGAGCTGGTATGTTTTTATAGTTGTATAGCTGTTGTTTTAATGTTTGGGAAATTCGAATTGATAAAATTTATACAACCATTAACGGTGGATCACTCGGCTCGAGGTTCGATGAAGAACGTGGCAAAATGCGATAATTGATGCGATTCGCAAGCCTTGTGAGTCATCAAGTTTTTGAACGCAAATGGCGCGATAGGTTTAAGCCTATTGCATGTCTGGTTGAGGGTTGTATTTATGTACAAAAATACCATCATGTATTGTTTGGTATTTGGTATTGAACCAGAAATGATTCAACACCGAGATGGCTTTGAATGCAGAATGTAACTGAGTGTTATTCAATGTATTCTTAGCTTAAGTTTGTTAAACTTGAACGTTTGTTGACGTGTGTAGATTGTATCAGTATATTGTAGAGATACATTTTGTATATTGGTGCAATTGAGACGACAATGAATGAATTTTGTGTCTGCAACCTCAACTCAGGCAAGACAACGCCGTGAACTAAAGCATTTCAGTAACGGCAGGAAAAGAAAATAACAATGATTCCCTTAGTAACTGCGAGTGAAGTGGGAACAGCTCAACGTTGAAAGCTGCATTTTTAACGAAATGTCGCATTGTAACGTATAGACTTGTTATCGAGACAATTGTCAGCATTAAAGTCGTTATGAATAACGCACCATAGAGGGTGTTAGTCCCGTGTATGATGTTGATGCTATTGTTGTGAATAACAATGTCATAGAGTCGGATTGTTTGGGAATGCAGTCTAAAGTGGGTGGTAAACTCCATCTAAAGCTAAATATTACCTCGAGACCGATAGCGAACAAGTACCGCGAGGGAAAGTTGAAAAGCACTCTGAAAAGAAAGTGAAAAGTACGTGAAACCGTTAATGGGGAAGCGCACAATAGAATCAAAGTGATATATTGTTGATGTGCGTTATGTGCTAAAACACATACGTGGCAGTTATCAATATGTTACGCGCTGAGCTCGTTGCGAATCGATTGACAATGTGCATGAGTAGATGACCAAAGTGATGTCATTAGATATCATTTAATTATCTATCTGTACAATTGTTTTAAAATTGAATTGTGGCGTTGGTGAGTAGTTGCAGCATGAGTGTAGTGGAGGTTGGCAGTGTTAGTCGATTGGTTCAAAGAGCCAATGACGACACTGTTAAAGGAAGCTGCAGTTATGTTGTAGCGATCACAATAGTGGCTCACATATTCTCAGCGAGATATGCTATTGTACGACCCGTCTTGAAACACGGACCAAGGAGGCTAACGTATACGCGAGTCGAGGAGTGGAGAAACTCTTGGGCGTAATGAAAGTGAAACTTGTGAGATCTGGCAACGATTAAATGTTGTCAGCGCATCACAGACCGGTTGTAGGGTTGCCTGCGATTGAGTTTAGCGTATGCGATAGGACCCGAAAGATGGTGATCTATGCCTGAGTAGGGCGAATTCGTTTTAACCAACGATGGAGGCCCGTAAGCGGTTCTAACGTGCAAATTGATCGTTTAACTTGGGTATAGGGGCGAAAGACTAATCGAACCATCTAGTAGCTGGTTCCCTCCGAAATATCCCTCAGGATCGCCGAGACTTGTATTCTCAGTTTCATCGGGTAGAGCGAATGATTAGAGGAATCGGGGTTATTTTTGACCTCGACCTATTCTCAAACTATCAATCGGTGATACGGAGCATGATTACTTGAGTGAATCATGCTTGTTATGAATGAGTGAGTCTCGAGTGGGCCGTTTTTGGTAAGCAGAACTGGCGATGCGGGATGAACCGAGAGTCGGGTTAAGGTGCCAAAGTAGAGGCAAACGGACACCACAAAAGGAGTTGGTAAATGTTAACAATAGGTCTGTGGCCCTGAAAGTAGGCACCAGCTAAGAAGTGTGCAACAACTTACCTATCGAATTTACTGGCCCTGAAAATGGATGGCGCTTAGCCTCTCACCGATACCCGACCGTAGACGCGAGAAATGAGACGTCTATGGGTAGGAGGGTGTTGTGGTAGTTGCGAAGGTTGTACGTGAGTGCGACTGGAACTGCCACAAGTACAGATCTTGGTTTTAGTAGCAGCGCATAGAAGTGAGAACCTTCTAGGCCGAAGTGGAGAAGGGTTCCTTGTGAACAGCAGTTGGGCGAGGGTGAGTCGGTCCTAAGCGGCAGCTTACATGCTGAACAAAAGGAAACGTTCTACAATACGGCTCTTTTGACGTATTGTTGAAGTTTCAGTCCGCAAAAGGGAATCAGGTTAATATTCCTGAACCAATGGGTGCATATCACACAGTGTTGGGGCTAATTTGGTGCAAGCCAGATTGGTTCAGGTGCTGTGAGTAGAGCGGTAACGCAAACAAACTCGGATACATTGTTGGCAGTTCTGGGGAGAGTTATCTTTTCTGTTTAACCAGTTGAGTGAGCCTGGAATAGAGTCGCTCGGAGATAGGCTTAACAGCTGGGAAGAGCATCGCATTTTCGTGGTGTCCGGAGTGCTGCTAACGATTCGTAAAAATCCGGGGGCGTGGTTGATTGTCACCCTTGGCCGTACCCAGATCCGCATCAGGTCTCCAAGGTGAATAGCCTCTGGCTCTAGAATAATGTGGGTAAGGGAAGTCGGCAAAATAGATTCGTAACTTCGGGATAAGGATTGGCTCTAAGGATTGGGTTGGTTGGACTGTGTGTTTGTTGATAGAGCGCGTGATGTTGACTGGTGCGATACAACCAGCTGGTTCGTCCTGTTGGTTGTTTGCGTCGGTTGACGTTGCGATGTTCTGTCCAGGATGCAGTTTACAGTCGGCATGCATACTCTCGTAGTTTGTATGTTTGGCTGTCTCGCAATCAGCTAAAATCAATCAACTTAGAACTGTCACTGACTAGGGGAATCCGACTGTTTAATTAAAACAAAGCATTGCGATGGCTGGAAACGGTGTTGACGCAATGTGAATTCTGCCCAGTGCTCTGAATGTCAAAGTGTGGAGACACAACCAAGCGCGGGTAAACGGCGGGTGTAACTCTGACTCTCTTAAGGTAGCCAAATGCCTCGTCATCTAATTAGTGACGCGCATGAATGGATCAACGAGATTCCCACTGTCCCTACCTACCATCTAGCGAACAAACAGTCAAGGGAACGGGCTTGACTGAGACAGCGGGGAAAGAAGACCCTGTTGAGCTTGACTCTAGTTTGACATGGTGAGGAAACATGAGGGGTGTAGAATAGGTGGGAGAGTTGTGTAAGCAGCTCAAAGATGAAATACCACCACTCGCATCGTTTCTTCACTAAATCGGTGATAACGGATGTGCCCAATCGCAGGTGTGATCGTTATACTTTTGAACAATGCAGCTTGATGACTTTGTTATTAAGTTTGTATTGCANAACAACATGTCCTGTCTAACGTTTAGTGCCACCTCAGTGACGTTGCCACCATACACCTGGTTGATACATTTCTTGTACTCCCCAACCAGACTATTTTATAAAGGAATAAGTTTCTTGGATGAGAGACAAAACATCTTCTACTCACACGTTTACTCCAGTTGCCATATTTTATGCTTGCTTGAGACTCATTGACAATTGTTCAAGGACGACTATCAGCCCAAATGTACAACAACTTTCTGTTGCTCTCAATAGCAATGAGAATTCTTCTCAGTCCTGTTTTGTGCTGTAAATACTGTGACTATGCTGGAAAACTGTTGAAATGTTATGTTGCCAATTTTGAAAAGTTATATAGAACAGAAAACTTAGTCTACAATACCCATTGTCTCATACATTTAGCTGATGATGGCAGAAAATATGGGGCCTTGGACAATAGTTCATGTTTTCCCTTTGAAAATTATTTTTATTACTTTGGGACACTGAAGCTGTTGAAGCTATTCGTACAAGACCCCAAAACCCTCTCCAACAAATCGTCCAACATTTAGCTGAAAAGTCCATTCTGGGAGAAGATGTAAGACAGAATAAAGCTAAAATTCCACATTCATGTGGTCCAACTCTGCCAGACTTTCCTGCTTGAATGCAGTTCAGGCAGTACAGACATGAGGGAACTGTCATATCATGTTGCGTAGGAGATAACTGGTTTGATGTTTTGGGCAGAGTTGCTGTAATAAGAAATATAATCCAGTTGTAATCTGGGGCCATGTACACCGTGTGTCAATTTTATGAAAAACAAGACTGTTTTTGCAGATACCCTATCGATTCATCTGGTCTAGGAATCAGAACTGTGATGCAACTTTCTGACCATCTTTATGGTGTACCGATGACAAGGCTGACAAAAAAAACTTGTAGCCCTTCCTTTGCGGGACGGCCATGTTGTCTTTCCTCAGTTACATAACCACTAATTGACTTAATATGAATTTCCAGCATGTCCTTCAGCATCGTGGAATTCAGTGAAGAATCGACAGAGGGAAAGAAGTTGGTGGATATTATCCCATCATGCTGGTTTACAGATGAAAACAAGGTTTGATGCTTCTGACCAGCAGGCCTTGGTATAAATGTCACTAAAGCAGTAAAGCAACAACTACAGCCAGATGCTTCATGGAAGATGTGCGCGTGTCCTTGGAAACGCAGGTGACAAACATTTATTTGTATGAACATTTTGATAACGTGATCTTTAGATTTACAAATGTGTTAATACTTTTTTTACATTTCTTTTATAAAGACTACTATGGAGAAGCACGGCCAAAGCTTGCAAGGGCAGAAGTAACATCGGATCTTCAAACAGATAATGATATTGCAGAGAAGCGCCGTAGAAGATAGTGTGGAACAGTGACTTATGTCATATACAACTCTAAATCTTCTGTCTTCCTAGTTGTGATTTGAGCTGCTCTCAATTCCTTTACCCATTTGGTTCTACTTGCTTTTCTTTTCCTGCTTATCCTTCACCCTAACCCTAACCTGGGGGAGAAGGTGTAAATCTCGCGCCAGGCCGTACCCATATCCGCAGCAGGTCTCCAAGGTGAACAGCCTCTGGCATGTTGGAACAAGGGGGTTAAGGGAAGTCGGCAAGTCAGATCTGTAACTTTGGGATAAAGGGCTGGGTCGGTCGGGCTGGGGTGCAGAGCGGGGCTGGGCATGTGCCGCGGCTGGGGGAGCAGTCGCCCCGTAGCCCTCCTCTCTCCGCCGCCGGAAGCCCGGTGGGCGGCTCGTCTCGTGGCGGCTCGTGTCCGCTGCCCCTTCGGGCGTGGCGGCGCGGGTCTCCCGTGGGGCGGTGTCCGCCGCCCGCGTCAAAGGCGGGTCGGTGGAGGGGATGTGGTCGGCGGTGAAGGCGGCGACTCTGGACGTGCGCCGGAATGAATGTCAAAGTGAAGAAATTCAATGAAGTGGGAGTAACTATGAAACAGGGGTGATGTGACTAACCGGTTTGGCATTCGCAGGTGTGGCCAGTTATGGTTGGGTTGCTAACCTAACCTGTCTTCCACAGGTAGGCCAGTCATGATGAGGGATCGCTCCAACAAGAGAATGGGAGGAGAGGTGTCGAGCACTCCCAGAAGGAAGATTGTGCGGACAGAGGAACGGATCAGCTCTGCGGATGCGGTGGGGAGTAGGCCCATCACTGAACTAATCCTGAAAAGACTGGAGGGCATGATCAACGCGGTGGACGTCACTCCTGTGAGACACACACAAAGAGGACGGGTCAGGAGACGTATTCTTGGCTCCAATCCACCAAAGCCAGGCATGATTATGATGAATTATGTGAAGGAAAGCATGGTGGGAAACATATTATCAAGGACGTTAACGGTGGGTTTGAAAGTTCCATGGCAGCCAGAAAGATGCAAATTCTGCGAGGAGTCCATAATATCGGCATCACAAGCCACAATGCACTTGAGAAGAGCCCATAAGTGCAAGGAAATATCCTACATATGTATTTTTATTTTTATTTTATTTTTTATTTATCCTTTATTTAACCAGGTAATACCCATTGAGATTAAAAATCTCTTTTGCAAGGGAGACCTGGCCAAGATAGGCATCAAAATTACATCACATCATTACATACGTACAACACACACACATAAAAGCCAAGGAGTAGCAAGGAAAGGCTCGGGCAGGCGTCTGCACATGCAGCGAGATGCATGAGTAAACCCTCCGACATATCTATGGCGTACAACAAAACATGCACCCACTGTACCTCCACATTCAAGACCAAGAGAAGACTCTCTCAACACACAAGGAGAATGCACACAGCGGTATACTTTGGATTAAGGGAAGCGAAAGGAAAGTCATGTGTTAAGAGTGAGGATTAGGATGTTGAGGTATGTTCTCCGAAGGAGAAGACTGTGGAGTGGCATGATGGGATGAATGTTGGAAAGGTGTTACCCTCTCTTAAGGAGACGTTTCAGTCAACTCTTGGCAAAGCATGCGATGGAATATGGGGCCTTCACCCCCTTCACTCTACCAACAAGAAAATCAATATCATGAAAAGGGTGATCTGTAAGATGAATGGGACACTGAACAGTGGACAGATACGGAGGAAAAGGGTTGAAAGGAGAAACGCTATGGAGAGGCGAACCAAGGTTCAAAGATATAGACGGCTACAGAAATTATACAAAAAGGACAAGGCTAAGGTGGCGGCGTTAGTACTGGATCAAATGGAACAAGTCCGTTGAGAGATCCCAGTTGCACAAGTTGAAATAACATACAAAGGGATCTGGGAAGCGGAAGACGGATTCAAATCCCTGGGTGAATTTGGGTTGCTTCCCAGAGCGGAGAATGGATTCTTAGTAATGCCGATCACAAAGAATGAAGTCGTGGAGGCAAGGAATAGGATGAAATTGAACACAACATCCGGTCCGGATAAGGTACAAGTCAGTGCAATGAAGGTGTGGGATGCGGATGGCTCTCGGCTAGGGAACATATACAACGCAATGCTTTACGAGGGAAAAATGGCGACCTGCCTCAAGGGCAACAGAACAACCTTGTTACCAAAGAGCATGAGTGATGATAAGCTGAGGGATATCCGTTACTGGCGCCCAATTATGGTGGGCTCAGTACTGACTAGACTTATGTTGAACATACTTGCCAAAAGATTGGCAATGGCATGTAATCTCCACCATGCCCAGAAAGGTTTTGTGGAAGGGATGGGCTGTGGGAACAACCTCACTATCTTGGAAGGAATATTAAAGATGAGCAAAGCAAAGAACTCACCCATAAGGGTGGTGTTTTTTGATCAGTTCCACACAAACTCATTGAAGCGGTGCTGAGCGGCAGAGGAGTCGACGAAAGCATAAGGTCATTCATTCAAAAAACTAGAAGAGTACCTTCAGAATGTTGGACTTAATATTAACATCAAGAAATGTGGAGGGTTCATATGGAGCAAAAAGAGCATGCGGTCTCTAGCACTGAATGGTGGTAACCCTTGGAAGATCCATGGTGAAGAGCTTCCGGTAATTGGACCTGGAGACAGCTTTAAGTATCTGGGGGTCCATGTGAATCCATGCAGGGGCCTACTGCCACCAGACTTACCCAGCAAGGTGGAAGACATGCTGGACTGAATTTCCAAAGCTCCATTGAAGCCTTCACAAAGAGTCCACCTGTTGCAGGTATACGCCCTTCCCAGGGTGTTTTATGGAGCGGACATGGGGATGGTGGGTAATCGAGCCCTAGTGAAGGCCAACACTATGATCCGAACCAAGATCAAAAACTGGCTTCATCTGGATCCATCCACGATGAATGGCCTGATCTATGCTAGAAGACGAGATGGCGGGATGGGCATACCCAGGTTGCAATGCAATATCCCGATGACTCAATTGAGGAGAGTTCTAGGATTAAAGAGATCGGAGGATGAAACAACCCGGATTGTTGCTAATAAGATAATTTCACTCGAAATTATCAAAAACCTATGGCGCAGACACAGGGGTGAAGGCAGGAGAAAAGAAGTACCGGATTGGGACGGCGAGCCAAACCCAAAAACCATCTCGAGTAGGGCATAGAGAAAGATGGAACTACTCAGATGGAAAGCCCTCAGGTGTCAGGGCAGAGGTATTGGGTTTTTGAGAACGACCCCATAAGCAATGGATGGCTGACACTAGGGGTGGGTATTGCCAAAGAAGTCACGATTCGATTCGAATCACGATTCACAGGCCACGATGCGATTCTATCACGATGCATCACGATACTTGAATTATTGCGATGCATTGCAATATTTTCTCCTCCATGTTTTGTTTTTGAATGACTCGGCACAGTATCCCACGGCCGGAAATGCTTGTGACACAAGGCAGCGTGCGTCAACACATTTGCAGCGACATCTACTGGACTGGAAGTGGTATTGCACTTATTTTTGGCTGATGTTCGCCAACCATTCATGCAATTTTATTTATTCATTTTTTTAAATTAATAATCGATTCTTGGCATCAAGAATCGATGCAGTAGATCACGAAAATTAGAATCACGATGCATCATCATCACGATTATTTTGCACACCCCTAGCTGACACATAAGAAACCAATGACTGGGTCAGAGTATATTCTAGCCCTTAAATTCAGATCAAATATGGTGCAAACGCCTACAACCTTGAGTCGGTGGTCAAAGGACAAACCGTACAATGTGTGCAGACTGTGCAGGAAGGAAAGTGAAAATACAGTACACATAATTGGGAGATGCGATGTGCTCAAACCCAACAGGATGCATAACCACAATGTGGTATGTGACATGCCAGGGGCATTCGTATTGTGCCGCTAGAGGTGAAATTCTTGGACCGGCACAAGACGGACGAAAGCGAAAGCATTTGCCAACAAAGTTTTCATTAATCAAGAACGAAAGTTGGAGGTTCGAAGACGATCAGATACCGTCGTAGTTCCAACCATAAACGATGCCAACGATGCTGAGGGATTGTGGAGAGAGGCAGGGTCTAATGACAGTTCAGGGAGAAGTAGTGGAGGTAGGGTCTGAAACTAAATGAAGATTCAAGAATAAAATATTTTCTTGCTTTAAAACATCTACAGTGAGCAGAACCATCATATTAGGTGAATTTTGTGCCATTATTGTTGCAAGCAGAGAATATTTTAATTTTTCTCAATTTCCTTCCATTTGTTTAACTGTAATATTTTGCAAACTGGTTTTATATTTTCATTCAGATTTTTTTTTATTATTATTATCAAAGACTCTTTTTCAGATTGAGTTTTTCAATAAAATTTTTTTGCAATTTCTTTTTTCCAAATGATATTCAATTCTTACTTCCGGGGTGTGAATACTACATTCACATTCATTATGCACCAGTCAGAACTCATGCACACAGTGCAGCTATTGCACTTTGCAAAGATATGTTTCAGTTGACAAGACCTTTTTACAACCAGTACAATCCTTTCTTCTTTTGTGAGCAGCTGCTGATGGACTCCTACAAATAGAGACAACTCTAAAAGAAAAAAAAGTTTTTTTGAGAATTTTTTTTAGTTACTGAAGTCACAACTTAACTATAAGTATGCTTCATTTTCTAGGTGTCTGCAATCAAAAAAGTGCAGTCGGGAAAAGATTCTGTTCCACTCAGAACTGTCCAGTTAAAGCAAGTATGTGACTCAGAGTAAAACAATTTTGCATATCTGAGAAAATCAGCATCATATGGACTCTGGAAAAAAGAAAGCATTGATTTTCTTTATCTTTTTCTGCCCCCCTTCACCATATATCCATTTTTCAACAGGAAGGAACTGTGGCTATGGTCTCCTTTTGGAGGGAATGTGCCATACTTGACATCTCCTTGGGCGACAGAGTGACTTTGACTCATGTCAAATTCGATTCGAAGAACCACGTCCAGCTACAAAGCACAAACTACACCAAGTTAGAGGTATTGCATTTTTTCACTTCAAGGTTCAGTAATGAAAATAATGAAAAAGAAAATGTTTTTTTTTAAACTCTGATGATTTGCTCTAACTTCATGTTTTGTTATTTTCACAGAAACAGAAAGCTGTTGTGACCAAAATCAAGATTCTGGGAGCTATGGAAAAAGACTTTGCACCAGACATCACCGAGATTCTTCTTGAAGATGGAAGCATCTTGGAAATCGCTGGCAAACTCTTTGAGCCCTATGAGGACTCATTAAAAGANACCTCCATGCAGTACCTCTGTGGAACCCCTAGGGGTCGTGGACCCCCTGTTGAAGAACTCTGCCCTATATAACCATTCTATGAGCCCTTTAAGTTCGCTTATGCCTCCAGCCGGCCCTGCTCCTTGCGCTCAGTATAAATGAAGCTGCAGGGTATTCAGTCTTTCCAATATTAAAGTGACTGCAGTGGAATCCCACAGTGAAATATAACCAGCCTACTCAAACAGATTACCAGCTTAGGATGAGAAAAGCTCCCAACTCAACCCATCCATCCCCTCATCCCTCCTGCAGATCTTCACACCATTTCTATCTTATATAAGGGAGCCTTCACTGCAGCCTGACTCACACACACTGTAAAACAAAGTTTCATTATCATTAGGGTCACATTGTGTGTGACTGTCTGTGTGAGCGGGAGAGGGAGGGAGGGAGGGAGGCTTATGACTGAGAATGTGAGAGAGGACAACAGGGGAGGACAGATGGGAGGCAGAAAGCAGGAGGTGCTGCTTGCAGTCAGGAAGATGCTGCTGTGACATGCGGACCTAGTCTGACGCCAGCGGCTCTCCCTGAAAGCCTGACCGCAGACCCAGTGTGCTTTTTCTCCTTCCTCTCCCCGCCTCGCTGCTCTCCTCCGGTCCGGTTTGTGTCGCGATGCCTCCGGCCGCTCGCTCGCTCCCACTGCGCGGCTCCTTCCCTGCGGTTCTGTGGATGTGGCTGCTGTGGAGCAGCGTCTCAGCAGGAGGTAAGGAGCGCATCTCTTCCTCTTGCTTTCAGTTCTCACTGTTTTTATTTCACTTTTAACTCATCTGACGGAGAGCAGCTGGAGTTCAGTTTTTCTCAACTCGTTGTCTTTCTGTGTTTTTATTTCTGGGCTTCCCTGAGTCTGAAGCGGCGCTTTGAAGTCCCTGGAATAAACGCAGGTTATTTCCAGCATCTCACACCAACCACTGATTTTTATCTATTTATTTCTTCTTGGCACGGCAGTCCGGGCTGTGCGCGCGCGCTTCTTATGCCGAGCGGATCGGAGCCCACTCGTGTGCGTGGGAGCCTCGATCAGGGTGAATGCAGAGGAAGAGATCACCTGTCACTGGCGCTGCGGTTAGACTGTCAGTCTGAGCATCAGCTGGAGAAATAAACAATAGGAAGGAATGTTAGAATGAGAGAAGATCCAGGGAAGGAGAAGTGGATGTAAACAGATCAGCTTCCTCTCATTTGTTTGTTTGGATGGAGGTTGTTTTTGTTTTTTTGCTTTCTGGCACACGACCTTGCTGATGTGATGAGGGTTAAATTCATATTCCACATGTTTTAAAAGCTTTCATCTTTGATATTAATACACTAAAAAGAAAAAAAAGGATTTTGTTGATATCAACCAAAGCATAAAATGTTAATGTTTTAAAAAGCTCCCTCTGCTGAGCTCAGTCTGTCCCTCTGATCAAAAATAACTTCATACACTTTTGGTTTTGGCTCAGTTCTGGAGGAAAGCAGTAAGAAAAGTGTTTATTTGCTTTGTGATGCATGATCATGTTGCTGTTTGTTTTTATTCACTCGCTTCTTTCAGCAAGTTGACTTGATTTTCCTCCCCAATCAGAGTCAGAGAACTTATTCTACTCTGCTAGTTGCTGATGGACCTAAGGGGGGATTTACCAATGCAAGGCAGTTGCCTAGGGCCCCAAGTTCCTGGTTACCCCTATGTCATCAGAACGCCACCATATTGGATCAGTCTTTTTGCTGCACATGTTCAGAAAGGTCCAGACAGCAGCAAACCATTTGAAAACAAACAATACGAAGAACAGTGTTGCCAAGTTTGCGCTTTAGTTGCTATATTTGTTGACTTTTCAGACCCCTCTAGCACTTTGATTTCAAAAAAAGCACCTAGCACCAAATCTACTGCTTTTTTTCTGCTACTGGAGACTTTGGCGACAACATCTAAAAGCAGCGAACTCTGCTCTCCAGAGCGAGTAGATTGGTAACCCCGCTTCCTGCTCTCCTCTATCTTGTCTGCTGTCATGATTCATGCAGCTATTATTTAATCTAAATGAAAATTGGAGAACAGATAAGCAGATCAGGACTTGTCTAGTGAAAAGAAGGACTGGGTTATTTACTTTGGCCGTCGCCTTTTTGGAAACTCAGGAAGGTGTGGTCAGCTAAGTGGGCTTAGTGATTGTAAAAAATCTTTCATTCCTTTTGAGACAGCATGAAAAGTCAGCTGAGTACAAAACATAGATGGAAAAGAGCGGCAAAACCTAGAACAAATAATGGATGTCTATTCTATTCACATTTCTATGTCTGTATAATGGGTCTGTTTTATGTGTTGTCTTCTCAATCAGAGCCCCCCCTGCCTGTCTTTGCCAAGGGCCCAACATTTCCTAAATCCGCTCCTGGATGGACCATTAGTTGAATTCACGCATTAAGAATGTAGAGGCATAGGCAGGGCTGCTGGAAGTACTTTTGAACACTTTTTTTTTTTTTTTTTGGATAAAAGACTTATGAGCCTATAGGCCTATTTAAATTACAATAAAAATATCTAATTAATAAATTGAGATTCACTACTTTGCAAGGGTTTGATTTCAACTTTGGTATGGACACTATTGGTCTTAAGTTTGATTGGTCTGATGTCCGGAATTACTCAAGAATTACATTATTAACCTTTAACACGTTATATTTTAGTATGCTTACTATTTTTGGTGAGGGAAAAACATCATTTAAGTCTTTTTAACAAAATAAAATTGAGGCCGACCCTGATGTATATCTGGATGTGCATGCACAGGACGGATCATGCCTCCGGGACGATCAGGTAGTGGTAACGCTGCTTTTTTTATACATGACATGAGCACCGGAGAGCATTTTGCTCAAAGAAAAAAAAAATCAGTATTTCTTGCTACATTTAGTGGTTCTTATGCCTGCACAGCCTCAAAGGGTCGTCAAATAATGAAAAGAGTAATAGCAAAGAACTATTGATAAAAAGGAAACATTTTCTTTTCCAGTAGCTAAGAATCAGACTGTTTGATAGCTTACAGTCTTTGATTGTCCATTTTCCCAGCAGTCTGCAGAACTCCTGTCTGACTCAGACTATTAAGTTTTATAAAGAAAAAATAAGGTTTTTGTTGATAAAATGTATTATACTTCATTGGTTACTTACATTTCTCAAGTTCCACAAATCAAACCTCTCTCTCCTGCTTCTTTACAGAACGGCAATCAGCAACTTTCTCCAGTTTTAGCGAATATAATGTTTTTTTTTATATTTGGGACTAGTTTCACAGCCTAATATTAATTGTAATAACCGCAGCATTCTAATGTGAATACAATCTAAATTTTGTGCTCCAAGCCTGTACTCACATGCACGCACTCACACGCACACATTAGAAAATAGCCAATCAGGAAGAGATAAGGCAGAACTTAAGGCAAACAGTGCAGCACAGTTACAGTACATGCGCTGCTAAGTTAAAGGGACAGCAGAGACCGGGCAGGAAGTCGGACGCAGCAGCAGCAGCTACCAGGCAGCGAAGCTGCGAGAGGAAAAGAAGCAACTGCTGCAAAACTGCTTAATTTAAAATTATAATCATGTTATTCAGGGACAAGTAGGTCTGTTCAAT
>NW_015151619.1:28752-29735 GCF_000732505.1 Cyprinodon variegatus
CTATAGGCCTATTTAAATTACAATAAAAATATATAATTAAATAAATTGAGATTCACTACTTTGTTTCAAGGGTTTAGGTTTGATTTCAACTTTGGTAGGGACGCTATTGGTCTTAAGTTTGATTGGTCGGATGTCCGGAATTACTCAAGAATTACATTATTAACCTTTAACACGTTATTTTTTAGTATGCTTAAAATTTTTGGTGAGGGAAAAACATCATTTAAGTCTTTTTAACAAAATAAAATCGAGGCCGACCCTGATGTATATCTGGATGTGCATGCACAGGATGGATCATGCTTCCGGGACTGATCAGGTAGTGGTAACGCTGCTTTTTTTATTCTTGACATGAGCACCGGAGAGCATTTTGCTTAAAGAAAAAAAAAATCTGTATTTCTTGCTACATTTACTGCTTCTTATACCTGCACAGCCTCAAAGGGTCGTCAAATAATGAAAAGAGTAATAGCAAAGAAATATTGATAAAAGGAAACATTTTCTTTTCCAGTAGCTAAGAATCAGACTGTTTGATAGCTTACAGTCGTTGATTGTTAATTTTCCCAGCAGTCTGCAGAACTCCTGTCTGACCCAAAATATTTAGTTTTATAAAGAAAAAATAAGGTTTTTGTTGATAAAATGTATTATACTTCAGAATGCTAACCTTGGTTACTTACATTTCTGTAGTTCCACAAATCAAACCTCTCTCTCCTGTTTCTTTACAGAACAGCAATCAGCAGCTTTCACCAGTTTTAGCGAATATAATGTTTTTTTTTTATATTTAGGACTAGTTTTATTGCCTAATATTAATTGTAGTAACCGCAGTATTCTAATGTGAATACAATCTAAATTTTGAGCTCCAAACACGCACTCACATGCACACATTAGAAAATAGCTAATCAGGAAGAGATAAGGCAGAACTTAAGGCAAACAGTGCAGCACAGTTACAGTACATGCGCTGCTAAGTTAAAGGGACAGCAGAGACCGGGCAG
>NW_015151619.1:30157-31159 GCF_000732505.1 Cyprinodon variegatus
GTTTCTGCATTAGACTATGTAAATTTACTAGTCCGCTGCCGCGAGCTGAATACTATGCTCTTCCTTGCTTGACGTTGCCATGACAACGTAACTTCCATGAATTTGTGTTGATTAGGGCTCAAAATAATCAAATTCAAATCCAACTTCACAAAACAGTGAAATAAAAAATGTCAAAACCATTTTCAAAAATATTTATAAGTATTTTATTTATTTATTTGCAAAGTATTTTTAATACATTTTATTTAATCTCCCTTTCACCACTAGGGGTGTTGCAGCACCGCCAGCATCCCCACTTCCAGTGCCCATGTATAGGAGTCAGGTCAGCTGTTGTCTTGGCATAGAGTGATCATTGCAGCAGAGCAATCCAATCTGACATGTCATGGGGAAAAATGAAACTTTCTGACTGTTTAAATTAAGAACAATAAAATAATATTGCATAAGGTGTATTTTACTAATTGGTTAATTCAAGCCAAAGAACAGCTTTCTATTTTCTGCATTGATTCACTCAGTAAACAAATGTTAAAACAGATTGAAGTGCAGTATTGTTGTTTTAACTTGTTTTTTTTTTACATTGAAAAAATAACTGATCTTCTGAGAAAGATGAGGTGTGTAAATTTAATCATATAATCACTTCTGCTGACAGACAAAATGAGAAAAGGGAAAATACTGCAGGACATCAGGAAAGCAGGATTTATTTTTTCAAGATTGTTTTTGTAAAATAAATAAAAAAAATGAAATAAGTTCTAAGTCTGCAACTAAATTTTAACTAAATTTTAACTTAATGCTTTGCTGACAATGACAGAGGTCAAAGGTTTCCTGTCAGTCTTCACCAGGTCTGTTTCTGGTATTTTGGTCCGTTCCTCCATCAGATCTCCTCTAGAGCAGTGATGTTTTGGGGCTGTTGCTGGGCAACACAGATTTTCAACTCCCTCCATAAATGTTCTATGGCATTGATGTCCAGAGACAAGCTGGGCCTCTGCGGTACCTTGACATGCTTTTTAC
>NW_015151619.1:33579-34286 GCF_000732505.1 Cyprinodon variegatus
GATGGTCTTCTTGGGATGCAGCTCAGCATTCTTCTTCTTCAGTTTGTGCCAAAAAGTTTTATTTTGGTTTTATCTGATCACATTATGTTCTCCCAATCCTCTTCTGGATCATCCATCTACTCTCTGGCAAACTTCAGACGGGCCTGGACACGTTCTGTCTGAAGCAGGAGGACACATCTGGCTCTGCAGGATGGGAGTCCTTCTGGGTATAGTGTGTTAGTGATGGTAGCCTTTGTTTCTTTGCTCCCAGCTCTCTGCAGGTCATTCATCAGGTTTCTCACTGTAGTTTGGGGATTTTTGCTCACTGTTCTCAGGATCTCTTTTACATCAAGGGATGAGATCCTGCTTTGAGCCCCAGGGGGATTATTCATGGTCTTGTTTGTCTTTCATTTTCTCCCACAGTTGGTTTATTCACATTTAGCTGCTCACCTGTCGTAGAGTCACTCTTCCCAGCCTGGTTCAGGTCTACAGTTTTCCTTCTGGTGTCCTTTGACATCGCCTTGGTCTTGGTTGGGTTTTGTAGTCTGACTGTTTGAGGCTTTGGACGGGTGTCTTTTAAAGGAGAAGTCTGGTCACATTCAGAATACAAGGTTCAGAAAGTACTTTAAATATGAAATTATTACATACTGTTCAATAAATGATAAGTGTTTTTAATTCAGAGTAATTTTCTTTTGAATGTGCTTTACTGGAGGCATCCATGTTTGTCA
>NW_015151619.1:36372-37506 GCF_000732505.1 Cyprinodon variegatus
TTAACCAGTTTTCATAGTTCGACAACTTGGAGAGAGCAGAGTGGCCTTTAAATCAGGCACATGTATTAATCTTCATAGGCTGGAAAATGGCCACTTACCAGAAACTCCACTCAGAGCAAAAAAGTGTTCAACAACTGGAACCGTGAGAGACAAGATGGCGGAAATAACTCAAAGAAGTACTTTTAGGAGTTTATGAACTGTCACTGGGAACGTAGCAGTAGTCTTCCTAAAATAACTATGGCACATGCATGTGTAAATTGTCAATCATTCGGGTCAAGACAACCACAAGACTGCCTTAAATTGGAAGGTAACGAGACTTGTGCTTAGATTTTTTGACACATATCCAAGAGTTCTGTCTGCTCTCACTAGAGCGATCTGTAGCTGGAGCACTGATGATTTTAAGAAGCTCCTCTAAGGACATTTAAAATCAGATCCGAAAAAAAGACCCACCAGTCGTCGGCTAAATTGGAGTCTGTTGTTATGAATGGGTTATGTGTTTGGCCATTTAGCCATCAGGATTGTGCTTGTGTTATTTCTTTGGAATGTGTTCTAGGACTGAATTGTAGATGCTTGGAAGCTAATACCACAACAAAGAACCCCCCTCTGTTTAGTTATTCTTTTCCCCTGTTTAACAGAGATGGCTTCCTTCACCCTTCTTTTTGTTGTTTCTCTCCTCTCTGTCCAAAATCTGTACATTTTGGTTGTCAAAGGTGTGTCCGTTGTTCTTGAGGTGCAGGATTACAGCTGAATCCTGCCCAAAGCTGCTTGCTGCCTTGTGTTTGTATAGTTGGTTTTTCTCACCAGTTTATTTGAGTGTGTTGTTGGGTTTGAAATTAGCAGGATTGTGAAACAGTGTACAGTGTATATATGCTCACCGCTGCTTATTTTGTTCCTTAGAGGTTCTGTTTGCATCAGTACTACTGTGGTTTATTCTTTATGCAATATCTCAAAGCTGTATTGAACCTAAACTCTTTTGTGTTTAATGAATTGCCATCATTCTGTTATTTTTTATTCTAAACCGGGTTAAAAAGCTCTCAAACAGCCATCAAACGCAACTTGTCTTGTCTTTGGAGTGGGACGAAATGTAAGTAAGACAATTTCCCCTTGTAGTAAAAAGGGAAATAAAACACTTAA
>NW_015151619.1:38651-39893 GCF_000732505.1 Cyprinodon variegatus
TAATCTATATAGGCTGGAAAATGGCCACTTACCAGAAACTCCACTAAGAGCAAAACTTGGAACCGTGAGCGAGAAGATGGTGAAAGAACTCAAGATTATATTGGCACAAAGCTAATGTACAGTATAAGTAAAAAATAACTTACTACAGGTGGGAAGTAACCAGTTGCAGTTAGCTGAGTAACAGTTTAAAGAAGTACCTTTAGGAGTTTGTGTACTTTATGGTACATTTTCCTTTTAATCAAAGAATATTCTTGTGAAAGTATCTCTGCTCTTACTTGCATTTAGCGGTTGCTCTACCATGAAACAGTGGATATTGTCCATGGAAGTTCATCCTCTCTGACATAATTACCTACTGTGAAGATCGGCTTTATCAGTTTATGCTGAACATTGATTTATAAATATGTTATGTTGAAATTTTTCATTATAAAATCATGTTATTTAGTTGCGGTCATTACCACTCTTTTGTACTTTAAAATATCAGAATTTGCACTTTCTGCCTGTCGGATTACATTATATTACACATTAATCAGATGTTTATTAGCCATTTTATTAAGTACATTTTTATTCTTCCTTAAGAATTTTCTTTGGAAGATTGCTTTCTTAAAAATTATAAGGCATTGTTACATTTAGTTGAGAAAAATTTTGGGATTTTATACCCACCTCTGCAACTTGCCAGCCCATTGTTTAACATTAAAATGATGAGTTTGCCCAACTCTAGCAGGATTTTGTCTGAAACCGTTTGGACTGATGGGTCAGTGTTTAATTAAAGATAAAAAAGATAAAAATAGTTGAAATGTGATCTGTCTGATCTATATGATCTGGTGAACTGTAAAGTGCCTTGAGATGATATGTGTTGTGAATTGGCGCTATTGAGATAAACTGAATTGAATTGACATGTTTACATGCATTACCTATTGTGATGATCGGCTTTATGAGTTTATGCAGCTTGTCTTCTTTGCTTTTAGGTAATACTCTTATTGAACATATGATCCCATGTGACATGGGATGTAACCAGTACTCGAGTTTAGGGGGGATGGCATCTCCCTTCTTAAAAAAAAATCTTAAAAATTATCCCCCTTCTTAAATGACCATCCCCTGTGACATTTTATTACTGAATGTGTAAAATTCCTACTCTATATTAACAGTAATGGCAATAATATTGCTCTTTCAACATTTGGCGGGCTGTGGGCGTACAAGTAGCCGAGCAAAATAAATAAAATCAAAGAAATGGCCCACCATGAC
>NW_015151619.1:41425-45021 GCF_000732505.1 Cyprinodon variegatus
TTAGGCTATGTATGCTTAAAAAAAAAAATCCACTATCGGTCTTATTTCTTTTAAAACTAGACTACTGGATGTAACTTTGATTGAATGAATTAATTTTGTTGAAAGGCCTGCTGTCTCTTAGAGCTTAGAAGTTAATGGTCAAATCATATTGGAGGTGTTTTATTTGTAAGTCAATATCATCATCAAACATTAGAAATAAAATATGGAATCACAGATTTGAGAACAGAACTGAATGGAAAATGTATGGGGGACACTTTATGATATCAGCCAATATCTTATCGTCATCTAAACAGATGGTAATGGGATAGAGGCAGTGATTTACTGTAACAGGACTTTATAAAGCTGTGAACTCTTAAACCATCTCAGCTGCTTTCAGTTGATGACGCAGAAATGTTTTAAGGTTTCAGCTGAGAAATTATCACCATTTTCTCCTCCACTATGTTTGTGAACACGGTTCGAGTTGATGCATGCACTGAGTCGCTGCATCTTGCTCTACATCACTGCTTTCATCTCACCACCGGCGTCTTAATGAGCTCCTTCAGCAGAGAGCTGATGTCACGGAGCAGGCTCAGGAATGTTTGTTAATATGTTGTCGTGAGTGTGTCCAGGCATGAAGTTCTGCTGGATCGTTGGAGATGCTGATTTCTTAGGGTTGGAGCGATAATCTCATAAAAAAGACAGCTTGATGGGTGAGTGGAGAATTCAGAGCTCTGAATGAAGAAGAGCCGCCTACAGTTTGGATCCACTGAGCAAAACTTACCAATGTTATCGACCCATGCTGGATTTAGTTTTACAGCCTGTCAGACTAATTTAAAAAAAGTAATCTCCCCTCACAAAACTCACCCTACTTGTAATCCGTCATTCTCATCTCATCACCTCCGCTCTCTGCTCTTCAGCTTCCTCCCCGTGGTTTTCATCATCCTCCCCGCTCCCTTCTTCTTCTGCGAGCGAGCTGAGAGAAAAATAGAACTGAGAGGAAGACAGAGGAAATCGTCTCTTCTGCTCGAATAACCAGAGCCTCATTACGCAACCAGATCCTTAGGCTTCAAACTTTTTGAGACTATTGTGCCAAGTAAGCATCAGAGAGGGGCTCCGAGTGAGGCACATCGACAGAGTTGTTAAAGAAAGATGAAGGAAAGGTTTGGGGGAGGGAGAAAAAAGGAAGCACAACTCTGCAATCTGTTGCTGCGGATACCGTGTTCAAATCACTAAGTTGAAGTATGCATGCAGTGCAGTCAAATATCCACAAACTCAAATGGTTTTTTAGTGTTTGTAATAAAACAACACATTAACAGTAAAATTCTGGTGTTAAAAAATCGGAGTCAACATATTTTACTCTAAATAGGGTATTCCTGAGCTACGTATCTCTATAGTTATGCTGCTATAGGCTTAGACTTCTGGAGGACATAGGGACCCCTATTTCATCATTCTGCTTCATGCTATCTCTATTCTCCCACTCTGCAGAAACTGTTAGTTCAATCTCTAACGTTCTGCTCTCTCTGCTTTTTCTCATTGTAGCTTCAACTCGTCTGTTCCTGTTTGTCTGTGACTCCATCCTGGAGAAAAATATCAGCTGCATTGCTGCCATTAACACCTTTGTTTATAGATGTTGGGAGATCTACGTATTTTTCAGTGTAGTCCTGTTTCTCTGACTGCGTCTAACTGGATGTGTTCTCTTAATCCTCTGACATGGGAGCTGGCTCGAAGCTTGTCTGCCTGGCTGAGTATTTCTGTATCTCTGCTTCTGTCTCCTTGAACCCCAGTCGCCCTCAGCAGATGGCCGCTCACAATGAGCCTGGTTCTGCTGGAGGTTTCTTCCTGTTAAAAGGGAGTTTTTCCTCTCCACTGTCGCTACAAGCATGCTTAGTGCCTTCGAGTCAATGAGTTGGTTTTCCTTAGATAGAAAACTTTGAATCAATTTGACTGTATGATCTTTTGAACTGTAAAGTGATGACATGTGTTGTGAATTGGGCTGTATAAAAAAACCTGAATTAAAATTTAATTGAATTAGCTGAAATGGGTAGCACTGCTGTCTTGCAGTGTTCTGTCAGACCAGCATACCTCGTCAGACCAGCATACCACCCATAGTCAATACACATGCACAAGATGTCACATTTGCACACACGTATGCTAGTCCCATTTATCCCTTTAGTTTTGTAGGAAAAGTACACTTTAAACTACCTCCACAGGCATTTATCCCTTTAGTTATGTAGAAAAAAGCTATTTAAGGTCAGATGACCATGTGCTTCAAAAAACAACAAAAAGTAAGTGATTTATTTGTTTTATTTGTACATGATTAAAGGGCTGCACGCCTGGTGACGGATAAACAGGTATTTACTATGGGTATGCTGGTCTGACGGGGTATGTTTATCTGATGGAACACCGGATTCGTTTCCCAGCCCGGGGTCTTTCTGCATTGAGTTTGCATGTTCTCCCTGAGCATGTGTGGGTTCTCTCCGGGTACTCTGACTTCCTCCCTGGGTCCAAAAGCATGACTGTTAGGTTCATTGGCTTTTCTAAATTCTCCGGTGTTCTCAGGTGTGAGTGTGTGCGTGAATGGTTGTTTGTCCTGTTTGTCTCTGTGTTGCCCTGTGACAGACTGGCGACCTGTCCAGGGTGGACCTCGCCTGTAAACAGCTGGAGATAGACACCAGCACCCCTTGCGACACAGCTAGGGATAAGCGTAACAGCAAAAGGACGGATGGATGGATACTACCCTTTGAAATAGCCCCTTTTATTTTAGGGTATGGAAAGAGGAGGCAAATCCTTATTTTAAACTACAAAATACAGTAGCCAAGAGAAAGACACCAGATTAATAATCCTTAAAATAGAGGTTATAAATGGGAAAGAAGGTTATTAAAGATATGGTAGGTAGATGTGTGGTCCTGTATGTTTAAGATGCTTCCCTAGTTTGGGAGATATAAATCCAAGAGCGGTCTCCTAACAGTTCTGTGTATATTAATGATAACAAAGACTCAATCAATCATTATTTCTGCTACGCTGGAGTAGAATCATGAATAAAATACAGATTGAAGGACTGGAGTTTGCCACCCTTTTGACATTTTGCAAGTTTCAAACCATAAATGATGAAGATTGTGTTTCTCTGTCAGATAAAATAACCTCCAAAAAAAACCCTCCAAAGTTAATATTTATAGTATTATTATATGGTTGAAAGGGCATAAATACACTTTTCACTTAGATTAATGGATGGATGGGTGGATGGATGGATGGATGGACGGACAGACAGATGGATGCATGGAAGGATGATGGATGGTTGATGGATGGATAACGGATGGATGGATAATGGATGGATGGATGCAGAGTGGATGGATGGATGGATGATGTTGGGATGGATGATGGATGGAGAGTGGATGATGGATGGATGGATGTATGGATGGATGAATAGATGGATGATGGATGAATGCATGGAAGGATGATTGAAGTATTGATGGATGGATAATGGATGGATGGATGGATGGATGGAGAGTGGATGGATGGAGAGTGGATGATGGATGGATGATGGATGGATGGATGGATGGATGTATGTATGGATGGATGGATGGATGGATGGATGGATGGATGGATGGATGGATGGA
>NW_015151619.1:46271-48414 GCF_000732505.1 Cyprinodon variegatus
GATGTATGGATGATGGATGAATGCATGGAAGGATGATTGAAGTATTGATGGATGGATAATGGATGGATGGATGGATGGATGGAGAGTGGATGATGGATGGATGGATGGATGGATGGATGTATGGATGATGGATGAATGCATGGAAGGATGATTGAAGTATTGATGGATGGATAATGGATGGATGGATGGATGGATGGAGAGTGGATGGATGGAGAGTGGAGGATGGATGGATGGATGGATGGATGGATGGATGGATGGATGGATGGATGGGTGGATGGATGGACGGACAGACAGATGATGGATGGAAGGATGATGGATTGATAGATGGTTGGATAGAAAGAAAGATACAGACACATATTTATATAATTTCATTTACAGCCTCCCTGTGCATCTTGCAGAAAAAAATCAGCCTCAGCAGAGTATTGTCAAAGCTCTCTGTCTTACAAGGCTGCAGCAGAAAGTTCAATGGGTGTAAAACTTCTAGGCTTTATGCATAGATTACAAGGCTTTTTGTTTGAACCTATCCTCCTACAGTATCCAGTGTCCTTCTAATATCAATAGAAAAGTCTAAGTGGTGAAATGCAAAGAGTGAAAGAAATAATAAAAGAACCCAGAACTATTCAGACACTATTTTTCTGAACATAAATTCATTTCAATTTAAGTATTAAATGGTTGTAAACAACTTCATTTTAACTGTTTATCACCACCACTAAACAGACGATGGTCTTAAGCAAAACTGAAATCTATCATATAAATCTATGGATCTAAGTCAAAGGTTCTATAAAACTCTTGTTATTTTCACCTGACGCTCTGGCATATTTAATATAATCTTGACTTATATCAATTGCATCTAAAATACAACAAAATATCATTACAATTTGCTTGTCCTTACTAAGATTGACTCAGCTCATCATGCTAAACACATACTGTGCCTATGTCTCAATCAATAAGATCTATAATGAAAAATGCTTAAAAAGTGAACCTATATATTATTAATTCCCTCTGGGAGTAGACCTGAACTTAATGTGTAACTAAACCACAGCTGAACGAAACAGTGAGCTAGTGTGTCAAGCTAGTGTCACTGAACGTTGTAAGCACAAGATGTGCATTTTCCAAAAGAAATCCCAATTTTCCAAAAAAAATCTAATCTTCATAAACATAAAAATGATCAGTCGATGAAATCCATTCATTTATTGGCTATGGACACACTCCTGCTTGATGACCACGTGGAGACAGATGCTCGCTTGCATTTTGTCATTGACTCTTCAGCAATCCCTTACACTGAGTGGGAATGCAGCGAAAGTGGTGAGGCCAAACTCCCTCTTAACAGGAAGAAACTTTCAACAGAATCAGTGTGAGCAGCCATCTGCCAAGGCCAACTGGGAGTTCAAAGTGACAGATATAGACATACAAAATCAACATGGAGGCACTGATGCATAATCATTTTCCATATTAGAAAAGGTAATGATGTACTAGCTCCACAGGTGGCACTGTCTAAGAAAGAAACAGTTAAGCAGATGAGCTCTGATCTAATTTATGTCAAAGGGATGAGCACAACAGTTATAAGATGAGGCTATATATCTAGGAAAGAAACAGGAATTGACACAAAAAACAGGCCCAACTGCATCATCTATAATCAAAGGTGTTGATGGCAGCAGCACAGCTGATATTTCTCCCCAGGATGGAGTCACAGCCAAACAGGAACAGACCAGATGAAGCTACTATGAGAAAAAGCAGAGAGAGCAGAACGTTAGAGACTGAACTGCAAAATGGGAGAATAGAGAAATAATCAAGCAGAATGATGAAAAAGTGGTCCCTATGTCCTCCAGCAGTCTAAGCCTATAGCAGCATATCTATAGCAGCATATCTATAGAGATAAGATCAAAAAGGAAAATTTTAAGCCTACTCTTAAAAGTCGACATGGACTAAAACTGGTTGTGTGTTCCATAGGAAAGGAGCCTGATATCTGAAAGATCTGCCTCCCATTTTACTTTAGAATCTCTAGGAACTACAGTACTAGTCAACCTGTAGATCTCTTTAAAAGTTCCCAGTAGATCTGTTTCTGAAAAACCCATACCAGGCAACCTGGCAATAACATCATGTGACTTTATGTCACTTAAATTTCACTTACATCAAACAACAA
>NW_015151619.1:49643-62124 GCF_000732505.1 Cyprinodon variegatus
CACACCCCTAATATATATATATATAATTTTTTTTTTTTTTCAGTGAAAGTGAAAATGTGCGCATTATTCGTGCTTACTGTTGCAATCAAATTGAATTAGCGTGTCAGATAGGTAACAAAATAGATACATTGTAGCCAGGGCGGCACGCGGCCACTTAACATATTGGGGCTGCGCTAGCAGCGTCTTGGCGGCACAGGCGGCAGTAGCAAATAGTTTGAGATGTGTAAGTGGGATTAAAGAGTTATTATTTGATATAAGCTTAAATTTCGGGACACGCACAGCCAGATTGAGGACAAAAACATACAATTCAGGACTTTCCCGAATTTTTCAGAACATCTGCTCACCCTGCCAAAGACCCATACCACCTCATTTAAAAGGAAGCCTTTAAAATTTAGCCATGCCCTTTCTTAAGAGTCCCAGTTACATTTATTTTAGATCTATTTTTATAATTATTGATAGCTGAGTTTTATTTATTAAAAAAGTATACAAACATTGATTTTAAAAAGGGATTCACTACTAATGAAGTGATGGACCTGTGTGCCATAACCTTGTGAGATATTATCAAGGGATATTTGTAATAATAACGCAGCAAGTCCCTAAATTAAACAGTTGCAGAACCAAGTTTTAGATGCTGTGGTGACCTGGGGAGTTTTCTTAAAGTCATTTATTTTAGCTCTTGTTTTTCGTTGCTCTACATGTCCCCTGCTTCCATACCTCATTAGCTGAAAGAGCAAATACAGTAGTTATGGGTGTAGGAGAGATTCATCGTTCCCTGCCCACTTAGTAATACCGCTGTTATGTAAATGTGTTTTCTGTTGGTCTGCAATGACCAGCCAGCTCTGTATGCAGATGATTGCTTGCAGGACAGATTTCTATGGTGTGCACTACGCCCACAAGCAGGGACCGAAAACAAGATGGCAAGGACGCTTGTTTTACTGAGAAGCTGTGAGAAGAGATGTGTTGTTTTTCTCGTCTGGGTAATTTATCACTTGAGGGGCTCAAAGGAAACAAAAAAAGTGTCAAACTGTTGGAGGGAAATCATTTAATTATATTGGGAATATGTAGTTGACAAACCGACCCATTAGAAGTCGGTTTGTCGGTTTAGAAGTGGGATTTCCCAGAGTTCAAACACTAAGGTGCAGTGCGTTTAGAAATAGTACATTTAAATGTGCAGCTTATTAAAACTCTTTAATAGTTAGAGGTGCTATTGTCATTTTACTTGAATGACAATTTTTCCATTAATTTTCTTACTTTTCTTGGGTTATCTTGCTGTAGTTGACTCTCTAATCTTTTTTTATGTCATTCATTTTATCAAGTTATTTCTGTTTATCTGTGAGTTTCTGTTAGATATAGCCACTAGCGAGCTACTGCTGAAAGTAGAGTTGTTCCTTTTTCTTTTAAGATAAATGCAAACCGATTTATTATTATATAGCTCCAGTTCACAACCCATGTCATGTCAAGGCTATTCACAGAGACAGTTCAATCAGATCATACTCACAGTTTGGTAAAAAAAAAAAAGATTTCTAAGATAAACCGGCTGTTGACATCCAGTCAGGATTCGCTCCTCCTGGATGAGCATGTGGAGAGTGTACATAATAACATGCACTTTGTCATTGAGTCTACAGCAATCCCTCAGACCTAACATGCATGCAGCAATGGTGAAAAATAAAAAAATCCTTTTTAACAGGAAGAAACCTCATGCAGAAAAGTAACCAGGCTCACCTTCTACAGACTGGGGTTTAAAGGTAGGAGAAGCAGACACACAAATTTAAGACAGAAACACTGTCTTAGAGACAGAGAGAGAGAAGAAATACTAAACACAGAACAACAGGCCCAATTCTACTATATCATCTATGATTTGAGGTGTTGAAGGCAACAGCCTGGCTGATATTTCTCTCCAGGAGGGAGTCACAGTCAAACAAAACCAGACCAGATTAAGCTACTATGACAAGAAAAAGCAGTAGTAGCAAAGTAGAAAGTTAAAAGAGGTTAAACTAACAAATACTGCAGATTGGATAATAAAGATAAAATGAAGCAAAATGTTGTAAAGTGGCCCCCATGTCCTCCAGCAGTCTAAGCCTATTGCAGCATAACTGTAGAGACAGTTCAGGATAATATGTTTTGAGACTTGCCCTAAAAATAGACAGGATGTTGCCTCACAGATTAAAACTCAAATATTTGTCTCCCATACTACTTTTAAATGTCTAGGAATGTCTAGGAACCACTAAATGTATATCAAAGTGCTCTATTGGAACATAAGGAACAATCGGATCTCTACTTCATCTATAAGATGAAGGCTTGGTTAATTCTCATCCACATAAAGATCATTGCATGCACTGCATCCTCTCTGACGCCATTTCAGGTGTAAATAACCTTAATCTTTTGTGCGAATAAACAGTTTAAAAGTTCAGAAAGTAGCGTGTGAGGTTGAAATTGAACTTGTTTTATTCATTTCTTTTATTCAAACAGATTCAAACCCCATTGAGATCTAGATCTCATTTGCAGGGTGGACCTGGACAGAAAATCTGCAACACCCTTAAAAATGATTACTCAGTTAAACACAAATGAGTCTTTACATAAAAAAACTGTTTAAGAACATTTCTTTGAAATAATGTCAAAGAAATACGGTCCAATATCTTCAGTTTAACCTTGAGATTATCCTTTACTCAATGGGAGTGTTGGCTCCCATTGAGTAAAGGATAATCAGTGAACAGTGAACCAGGGTGTTTGCTCCAGTTTCCCTACTGCTCCTATATCCTGTCCAGGGGTGATGCTGAGAAACTAGTCCATGCATTTGTTACTTCAAGGCTGGACTATTGTAATTCTTTACTATCAGGAAGTCCACAAACTGTAGTTAAAAGCCTTCAGCTGATCCAAAATGCTGCAGCCAGAGTTCTGATGGAAATGAAAAAGAGAGATCATATCTCTCCTATCCTGGCTTCTCTTCATTGGCTTCCTGTTAAATCCAGAATAGAATTTAAAATCCTCCTTCTCACATATAAAGCCTTAAATGGCCAAGCTCCATCTGATATCAGAGATCTGATTGTTCCTTATGTTCCTAACAGAGCTTTCCGTAAAAATTCAAAAAATATCCACTGGACTTGGTTTTCAAGATTTGAAGACGTTTCGCCACCTCTCCAGGAAGCTTTCTCAATTCAAATGTCTGGATCCGCAGTGAGTTTGAGTCTTATATAGACAACGCCTTGTATCGCTTGGAAACATGCAATGGTAACCGATGAATGGGTCGTTAGTTCCATCGTTAGCCTGTAATATCTGAACCTGTCTATGATTCTAGGGGTCGGTCGTTAAAGGGGGGATTGCCATTAAGGGGGGGGATTGTCTCCTGTAATACCTGAAACCTGTCTTCCTAACAGAGCACTTCGCTCTCAATCTGCAGGTTTACTAGTGGTTCCTAGAATTTCTAAAAACAGAAAGGGAGGCAGATCTTTTAGTTATCAGGCTCCTCTCCTGTGGAACCAACTACCAGTTTTAGTCCGTGAGGCAGACACCCTGTCTACTTTTAAGGGGAAGGCAAAAAGTTCCTTTTTGATAAAGCTTATAGTTAGAGTGGCTCAGCTTATCCTGAGCATCTCTATAGTTATGCTGCCAGTTATGAGTAACAATTACGTGTTTAAGAAGTTTGACTGATTTTACTATTACAATAACAAACAGTAAGTCATCATATTTTCTACTAAATTACACACCTGTTAAAGCTCAGTAGTATACAGTATTACCCATTCAAAATGGCCCTTCCCAGTCGAATGCCAGCCAAATGTTATCCTGGAGCTATCTGTATAGTTATGCTGCTATAGGCTTAGACTGCTGGAGGACATAGAGCACCCTTTTTCATCATTCATTCTTGCTTCATTCTATCTTTATTATCCCACTCTACAGAATTTGTTAGTTCAATCTCTAACATTCTGCTCTCTCTGCTTTTTCTCATCATAGTAGCTTTATCTGGTCTGCTCCTGTTTGGCTGTGACTCGATCCTGGACAGAAACACCTTTATTTATAGCTGTTTGAGCTTGGCCTGTTTTTCAGTGTAGTCCTGTTTCTCTGACTGACTGGCTGGATGTGCTCTCTTCATCATCTGATGTGGGGGCTGAAGAAAGCCCTTTGCAAGCGGCCTCAGGACGAATGATTCGGGGGTTAAAAGCATCCAACCTTGGATGAAATATGTCGTTTTCACCTGGCTTGTCTGCCTGGCTGTGCATTTCCTGGACGGAGCCGCCTGTGAAGCTGGTTTACAGTTTCCTTTTGTATCTCTGCTTCTGTCTCCTTGAACGCCAGTCGGGCTCGGCAGATGGCCGCTCACACTGAGTTCTGCTCAAGGTTCCTTCCTGTTAAAAGGGAGTTTTTCCTCTCCACTGTCGTTACAAGCATGCTTAGTGTGAGGGATTTCCTTAAAAACATTTAATTAATTTGACCGGTTCAGGCTCTGGATCTGCACCTTGAAGCTTTCTCTCTCCGGGTTCTTTATCCTGAAAAGAGATAATTCAGGACAAACTCTTTAAATACCAATTCATAACATATATGTATTAAATAACCATGAGAGATGACAACAGATTTTGATAGAAATTGTAAACTTACTCAGATCAGAGAAGTTGCTCAGAGGTACAGAAGGCAGCTGCCTAGCAACCGGGCTTGCTTCACAGGGATTGGCCCTGACAAACAGGTAGAGATGCATTTTATACTTTAGTATGCAGATTCATCACATTTTACATCATACACATTTGCAGATGAAGATACATCCATGGCTCCAGCCTTATTAAAATCAATTAGCTGAAGGACACAGCTCTCATTCCATTCCCAAATCTTTGCCACGTACAAAATTGAGATTATAACTGTACATAGGAACTGGCCTAATGAGATACACTACTGGGGAAAACATCAGTTCTGACACGCAACAGGCAGCTAATATTAAGGTGTAATAATCTAACTCATTAGCAATGATAATTGATGGTTGAATTATAAGGTGCCTTCAGATGTGTTGTGAATTGCCACTATATAAATAAACTGCATTGAATAGAATTATGTGAGCTATAGAATGCAGTGTCACCTTATCTTAAGCTCTGCAGAGAGCGATCGGGCCTTGATTCTCCTGGACCTCCAAAACTGGGAGCATCCCTGAGGCATCTGCTGGACGCAGGGACACCGGCAGCTGGTTTTAGCTTTCTTCAGTAAATAATGCTCAGTGATCCGCCATGTTGACGGGAAACTGACAATCAGCTTAAGTAATGGCATAGTGGAGTCTTTCGCTCACTGTGTGGATTGTTGTCGCTTGCAAGGAGAACTTCTGAAGAAATGTCAGAAAATGAAACAGCTGATTTTTGCCACAGGTTTCACAGTAGGTGTGAATTCACCATCAGAGCGATTTCGCAGGAACATGCTACATTGAAGGATTTACTTGTAATTGTTGGGGCCAGTCGACTGTTCCCCATGTTCTCTTCTTGGGTTGAGGGGTTTAGGAAAAGGTGGGGATTGAGGTCAGGTAAGTTTAAGGGTTTGGCTTACACTCGTAATGATTAGATTTAGGATTATTATCAGGGTTAGGGCATAGAAAGGGTTAGAAATCTCTCAAAATAAATGAAAGTCAGAAGGAGTCAACACATGATCCTCACGACTTGCTGTAAGGGTAGAAGAGTGTTTTGATTTAGGCGTCCCACTGTTGCTGCAAACCTACAGAGAGAAGAGAAGAGCTTCTATTTGACCTTCGCAGCTGAGAAAAAAATGTGAAAACAAAGATAAGTTGCAATGAACACCATAAAACTTAAAAAATAAATAACCATTGCATTTCTAATAGAAAACTAACACAAGATCAGACATTAGTGAATGCAAAAAGTCATTTCTACCAGTCGGATACAACAAATGAATCACAAAGTATTACTTTTACTTGTGCAGGAAGAGGGGTTGTCTTCCCCTTGTTGCAGCACATCTATCGTGCATCATCTATCTCAGAAGTGTATTTGCTCTCTTCATTGCTCCCTGTCTCATAATATAAATCCTCATGGCAATGTCTGCTATCATAAAAGCCATCCTTTCTATCATGGCCACCAAAAGCTATCATAACGGTGTGTTTATCTCCCGTCTGTGTTCTGCCCCCCATGCTATCCCCTTCCTTGTTGTTATTGTCTTCTATAGAATCTGGTGCATTCAAGTTTTGTTTGCTTTACCAGACGGTCATAATAGAAATCCATGATAGATATATTTAGATTTCCTATCCAAAGAGATTTTGTTACAGCCCTTTTGTAAAACATATCAATAGGAAATAAGTAAAGCTAAGCTGCTCATTTGTTGATCCCTCAATTGGTTTATTTGAATGTCTTCTGCAAACAAGAAACTGATGGAATTTGGAGAGGGGTCTGGCTGCAGACCTGCACTATCAGGACCCTTCGTTACAGACCTGCACAATGCGGTCTCCTGCACTGTCAGGGCCGGATGTTTATTCCTGACGTTTTATTCAAAGCCTGCGGGAATAGCGCATGTGTGCTGCTGGATTTTATGAGAAATAGAAAAATGTGCCTTTTCCCTTTTTTCCCCACTAAAACACCAAGAAAACTGTGTTTTATCATATCAGTTTTGGACGATTTTCTTTTGCTTTGTACATTATGTGTCTCTTAAAGAAGCTTGTTTCAGAATTCAGAATTCAAACTTAAATATGAAATTCTTACATACTGTTCAATAAATGATCAGTGTTTTTAATTAAGAGTAATTTTCATGTGAATGTGCTTTACTGGAGGCCTCCATGTTTGTCAAAGAACACTACTGCCAAAGTATATATATATATATATATATATATATATATATATATATATATATATATATATATATATATATATATATACTTTTCAGTATTTATATCTCTGGGCTTTGTAGAGTCAAACCTTCTTTATATGCATTTAAATTGTTTCTTTCTTTAGATTATGCACTATATATAATATTAGCATTAAAGGAAAACATAAAACTCAAAAAGACTAGAAATAGCTCATGAAAGAAGTGTAGTATCGCATTTCCAGCACAGATCGGGCATAGAGGAGTGATAAAACAAAAAGGATTTAAAAGCATCAATTTTCTCAGGAAATGCATTATTAACCTTTAACACAGTATAGTTTAGTACAGTCACTAATTTTAGGGAGGGAAAATAAACCTACGTATATCTGGTTGTGAAATGAGCTGATGGTTTGGATCGGGTAGTGACAAGGCTTCGAATCAACTGCTTTTACTTTGAAAGGGTTCGAATAAACTTCTGGTTCTGACAGCCAAGGAGACCTCACAGTGCAGGTCTGTACTGCAAAATGTCACCTCTGTATGGAGTAAAATTTCTTTCAGTATTCTTAGAAGCATAAAAGAACATTTTGGAAATGAAAATTTGAAAAATATATGGATGGATGGATGGATGGATGGATGGATGGATGGATGGATTACTTTAATTTATTGTAAGGTTTTGTTTAATGTACGGAATTTGTTTTTATCTCTTTCACAATGACTTTTACCAGTTACATTGTTTTTAAATTGCATTTGACAGTTAGTTATTCTTCAACTATATGGAGGGTATTTTGTTCCATTATTGTCGTTAAGCTCAATTTGGAATGGATTCAATTTGTAAAACACAACCTGAAAAAGAGAAATTTGAAAAAATAATAATAAAATAAATATAAAACCTGTAAAAAAAACAAAAACAAACAAATATAACAAAAAATAGGAAAAATTAAATAAACTCATAAAATAGCAAACTTGCTGTCAAAAACCTTTTGGATTATGACATTTTCAAACTGTCATTTCTGGATTAAATTTTTTTGTCTTTTTTAATTTCCATTTACAAAATAATTTTTTTGCTTGCAACAATGATGATACAAAATTCCCTCCATAGTCTTAGAGATATCAGAGCAGAAGGGCAGATTTTAGCTGGAGAGGACGTGGTTAATGTGTATTTATTGCTTTTGATTAAGAAAGACATTCTAAACTGCTGGTTGAGATCAGAATATCAATTTGAGTTTTCTGTCTGAGTGGCACGAAAACTGGCCCCCGACACGTCATCTCGTCAAAGTGCTTCAGAGTACATTGGCACAATCAAGCGTGTCAGTCGTCGAGCCTTTTAAAAGGTTAATATTTCAGTTCCTTTTTGCTTCAAAGCTTACACTAAGCCAGCGCTCCGCAGCAGCTATCTATCTGCCTTTGATATGAGGACGAAGCTGAAGCAGCTCTCTGGATGCTTTCGACAAACCGTGTCTGTTTGTGTGATAATCCACGGCGCTCAGAGAGACACTGATAGCTGCGTCTGTCACACTGGCGAGTCGCTGCATTTATACCTCCACTCGAGCAGCTCTGATGGAGCTGCACAGGCGAAACCAACGCCGTGGAATAAAGACAGGATGTATCGTTTTTCCTCGGCCAGCCGCTGCCTGTGCTTGGCGCTCGATGAATCAGACATGCTATGCTCCACCAGCCGGTCCACGGTTTGATTGATTGATTCCTGTCACAGGGAGGCCAGGATTCTCATAAAAGCAAAGCCCCCGTGGAGCATTTGAAGATTTCTGGTCCAAATGTTTTGCGGTGGAGATGAATATTAAGTGTGAGGCGAGACGCTAGGCCATCATTCAAACCTGAATCCTCCCCGCAGGACGATGGCTGCCAGTCAGGCTCCGTGATAATGGCATGTTGATTAAGAAACTGTTTGGTAGAAGAATTCATTAAAAAGCTTTTTCTGGTTTTCAAGGATCGATCTTTAAAAAGTGTGTGGTACTCTATTGTTTGCTCTCTTGCTCTGGAGTGATAACTGATATCTAGGAGTGAATTTCCTGGAAACAGTAGGAGAGCTGGGGTTTTAAATCAACAGTGTTTTTTTGGACTCTTTTAATCTTTCTGTCAGTAAAACCACCAACTTCATCAAAATACAGTGTTATATTAATTAAGTTGTTCGATAATACAGTGTATATTTATTTTTTTTACAAAACAGTTTCAATTCATTTCAGTTTATTTATATAAACTGAGACAGTTCAATCAGATCATCAGTCAGATTGGTTCTAGATTTTATATCTAAGAGAAACCAGCTGACTGAATCCAGTCATTAACTTTGTAGGATTAACTCCTCCTGGATGAGCATAGAGACAGTACACTGGAAATATCAAAATCTAGATAAGTAATTTTTTCTTAAAAGAAGTGCATTTGTTCTTGGATTAAGGAGATAAAAGAGACATCTTGCCAATGGAACAAGACAATTTACACTTAAAATAGGAGAAAAAACAATTGCATTGTCTTATTTCAAATGCATATTATCTAATAATATTATTATAACAGTAAAAATACTCATTCGATTGGCAAATTATCTCATTTGCCTATTCAAATTAAGGGTAAATGCTCTTAATTTAAGAATGTTTTA
Organism: Cyprinodon variegatus; assembly: GCF_000732505.1. Lineage (NCBI taxonomy): Eukaryota > Metazoa > Chordata > Actinopteri > Cyprinodontiformes > Cyprinodontidae > Cyprinodon > Cyprinodon variegatus. The sequence goes on from NW_015151619.1 coordinate 59,023, forward strand.
CTTATTTCTAGATTGTTTTTCCAGTGTAGATATTCGCTTGCATCATGTTGTTGGTCCCTCACACCAAGCAGCATAAGAGGAGAGGAAACACTCCCTTTTTACAGGAAGTAGTGAGGACCAAAAATATTCAAAAGATTTTTTGTCCGAGTTACTTTTTAAATAGAGGAAAAATCTTTGTGTTCAAAAAGATTATAAGAGGGGTTTAAGTAAAAATATTGAGTTCTACTCCATTATGTACATCTTATGTCCATCAGTTACTAACAACTCCTACCTTAATTAACTTTGTAAAACAATCATATTCCAGATAAATTCATAGTTTTACTTTGCACTATCTCTGTACATTGGAAATCATAACTGCTTCAAATATTTCATTCATCTTTTTTGGTCTGGTAACCTAAGAGTGGCGCCTAACCACCTGAAATTAAACTTGCTTTTATACACAGGGGTTGATGTTAAGAATTTTTACCACTTGCTTTTTAGGCAAGTGACTTTCACATTTTATTTGCCCAAAAACAATTTTTACTTGCCCAGTATAATGTTTGATAAATATAGTTCCTAATATTAATTTTTGTATATATATCAATGAAACATGTTTGTTTTTTAAATGTTTTTTGTAATTCAGTATTTTTTAAGTTAACAGGTTCCTGGTGTGTATCTGCATGTGTCAGATAATGAACTCAATCCTACATTACCGTGTTAACATGCTTTTCAATCCTTCCTGCACATTCTTTTCAAACTAAACTTTGCTTTAAACTGTTGTGTGCTTGGAAAAATATAAATTGTAATGTTACAAATCTAAAAAGAAAAAGGTTAAAAACTTAAGATAAATCACATAAAGAAGTCAATGTCAAAATTGAATAACTTTTATTTTAGAGTCACGGTATGTTTATACAAGATAATACTATTAATAAAATGTGACTTTTCTAGAGAATCATTATAATTAGTTATTTTATTCAGGGTTTCCACAGTCTGACATCATTTCAGAATTCCCTGACTTTTAACTGACTCAGGATTAGTTTTCCCTGACAAAATAAATGCAGCAACAAGACAATAATAACAACATTACAGGTCACCAATTTAACATGTTTAGCTCTATAACATTTAAATGCACCTCTCCAATGTCTAAGAGAAATGACTGTAAACTGTACAGAAGACTGCCATATGATAGCGCTTTCTAGCTTGTTTGTTGTTTTGGTAACTACATAAAAATTACCGCTAGGTGGACAAAAATCAGGCCATCTGGCGGAAAATCACCCGGCTTTTTCAAATCATGCGCCTTTTCAAATCACGCGAGAATGTGTACAAAACAACAAAAATAGCGCCGGCAACGCTTGTTGGTCGTTTTCATCGAATGTCGGTGTTTTAAAGTAATTTTGAGTGATAAATAATTTTTTCCGGGCAAGTGCAATGATCGCAAAAAAAATTTGTACTCGACCAACAATAAAAACTACTTGCCCCGGGAGATCGGGCGATGGTTAACATCGAGCCCTGATATATATATATATATATATATATATATATATATATATATATATATATATATGTAAACAGCAAACTTAAATTCAGGCATGAAGAATCGAGCCTTCGGTATTATGCAAATTCGGAATACAAAATTTCACGGAATCAGAGCAAAGCCTTATGCACACAAAAAAATATTTTCATGCTACATGGAAGTCACTCTGCTATTTGTTCATAATACTATTACACTTTACCACGATGCGTTGTTCTGATGCGTCACATATAGTTATACTTGGAAAGCGACAAACTTGCACTCAACCCTCTTTTCTTAAACATCTTAGATTTATTTTTTGTAATCACTTAGTGTGTTGTGTCTTGCTTTAGTGTCTCCTTCAGGATCAGATTTCTTTATTGAGGAAAAGTAAAAGTTTTTCTATTCTTTTCTATTCCTCATGCACTCTCTGTTTTTTCCTTCCTACTTTTTGATATATCAGCATTTAGTCCTAATTAGTTTTCAGCAAGCGTTTACTGCAGAGAAGGTGGTTGAGCTTCTATAAATGTCCACCCTCTTTGCCATGGATGAGGCATATTTCAGATTTATTATCTCTGTGAAAAAACATTGTTCTGAAAACAAAGATGATTAATTTTATGATCCACAACAAATGTGCTAAAGATTTCCCAAGACTTTGTAGTAAAGGAGGAGTGGGAGCAATCTTATGTTTGGTGTACACTTCGGTGTAGTTAGATGCAGATTGGAAATGGATAGCCGTCATGTTGATGTTTAGTTCTTTGAGCCACATGCAGAATCACATGGGGAACCAGTGGATTTTATTGTTTTATTTATAAAAAGAAACAAGAGTCTGAAGGTGAGGAAGTGCAGGAAGTCAGTTGAACTTTCTGGTTATTCTGAGGGGAGAAGGCAGACTGATCAGGATGAATTGGTTGATGACAACTGATGACTGATTGATTTACTATCTTGAGAGATGAAGGAGAGATTACTTGGGTCTATAAGTATTGGATTCAGCAGACTTTGCAGACTGTACCACAGACGTCCAGAACAATGTGAGGGAGATCCGTTGGCATTGGTACTTGCAACAGACCTCATGCTGATGAAGACTGAGAACTGTTCACACAGGTAAGACCTTTCATTTGAGGATCAGGGATGGAATTAGGTTATCTGGTTTTCCAGAACAATAACAGAGTCCAAGTTAGAGAGACTCAAAAGAAGACAGATTCAACAAGAAAGATTTTCCAGGTTTATCTTCCCATCATTGTCACTCTATTAGAGCTAATCATCCAGGATCTTTCGCCTCTTTATATACAATGTTAGGATAATTATCGTTAATGATGTGTGACTTTATTACACCTTAATATTAGCTGCCTGTTGCATGTCAGATATAATAATAATAATGTTTTCCCCAGTAGTTTATCTAATTAGTCCAGTTCCTCAGTCCGGTTATATACAGTTATCATATTAGTTTTATAGATTTTGGAGATCGGCCTGTTTTACAGTGAGGTCCAGTTTCTCTGACCGTGACTGGCTGGATGTGCTCTCTTCATCCTCTGACATGGGAGTTGGCTCTGAGCTCCTCTGCCTGGCTGTGTGTTTCCTGGACGGGGCCGCCTTTCATAACCTGACTCTGC